>NC_083619.1:12492384-12792384 GCF_963584025.1 Labrus mixtus
ACTCTGTCATACCATTAATGTTAATATTATCCACAGAGACACGAGAGAAAGGTTTGCAAAATCTTATAGGCCACATAACGCAACTGATTCATTCAATGATGAGCATGTGAACAGTGCATGATCAGGGCGGAGATTACGTGACGTCATGCGCCAGGCCGACCAATAGCAGCGTGTCTTTCCAGCCTATGATTGTACAGTAAATACTATGAGCTCTGCCTCCTTCGCTCTGACTGCAGCGATGGGAAGACAGGAATAAATCGAGAGAACGCGTGGATGTGCCACAATAACCTTCACTCGAGCTGACATATACTCCTCACAGGTGTTACCTTTGTGAAAGTTTGCGGTGGTGTAGTCGAAAACAAGTAGCTTTTCTTTTAGAAAACCTGAGCAACCTGAACGCGACTGAGAGGGGGGCGGTGGGGGGGAGATTGTTGGCCCACTGCAGCGTGAATCACCGGAGACTCGCCTCACGGCTGGTTCATCATCCAAGTGTTTTTAACCATCGACGGGCACATCCTCACGGGACAGAGAGCAACGGGGAAAAGGACGGGAACCGAGCCCGTGTTTGATCCTCTGCCGCAGCCCAGAGGTGCGCTGTTTGGCAGAGCATGCTAAATAATGAGCCAAAGGGACACGCTGGTTCATTTGTTGGCGGGGGGGTAAGTCAAGATTTTTGCTTAAATGACTGTTTTAACATT
This sequence comes from Labrus mixtus, assembly GCF_963584025.1. NCBI lineage: Eukaryota > Metazoa > Chordata > Actinopteri > Labriformes > Labridae > Labrus > Labrus mixtus. The sequence continues at coordinate 12,493,083 of NC_083619.1, forward strand.
CCCGTCGTCCATTTGTTCTTTCTGGCTACCAATGTTTGATTTATATACAGCGCGTGCACGTGCCAGAACCCCTTCAGCTGTCTGAACTTCCGCTCTACATTTCAAAATAAAAACATCAACTGTACAGTATTTACATAGATGCGACTCAAATCGAGTTTTTCGCTTAGATGTAGCTTCAGGGGTGTAAGTGTGAGTGAAACGTGTTTGTATTACTTTAATAACTCAGACATTAACTTTTGTTAAATTCACTTTGAAATAAACGAGTTTTACTTCGAAGGCATGTTTACTTTACATCCGGGCCCTTTGCTGCTGTCTCTCGTAACTTGATAAATTCCTGCAACAGCCAAAACGATTAGCATACCTGGGTGTGATGGAATACCGTGGATTATACACAATGTCAGGTATATATGTGTTTATATGAGTTTAATTTCATGAACACCTTTTTGTATTTATTGACTAATAATAATAATAACTGTTGAAATCCCAGCTCCTCGTGCCTTTTAATGTTCAGGGTTATAGGTTGTCACACATTGACAGCCTGTAGGTGGGAGGTTATTGTAGGGTTTAAAATTCTGGCAAGGTACAGGTGTCGATTTGTCAATTAACAATTCAAACTTATACAATGAGGCCAGAAAGTAAGGGACTTAAAGTGAGACTGCTTTCAGTTTAAGTCGTTACCCATACAAAAGGTGTTCAACGATTCTCATTCACAACTGTGTAGACCGACTCAACAACTTATTAATCAAAGAAGATGTAAGTCGAGATGTAAATCAATGCAGGTTTTTCCACAATGTATGTCTGTCTTGTTTTTATTCCATTGACCTGTGTTTGTAAGTCTGCTTTAATCTCTGCAACAAACAAATTGACATTTAAATATGATAATGGATTCACACCACAGCTCTTCTGTTATCACTGTGATCAGGGATTCAGTTGCTTTCTTGAGTAAGAAAAATCAGGTTTGTGCTACCCATAAACCCTGAGCTGCAGGCCTCTCTGCACATGCTTCCTCTGACAGAGAGCGTTAGATACATACGTGCAGCAGACAGCACAGGACTGAAAGTAGGCCAAGGGTCACTGCTGCATGAATGTGAGTCGGTCTTTTGAAAGGTAAATATAGCCGGTGCTAGTCAAAAGAGGCTGTCGCAAGAGGAATTATTGGCAGAATGCCATGATGTCAACCTAGACCACTATAGGGTTCACAGCTAGTATTAACTTGACCAAAACTTTCGTGCATTCATATGGTTAATTACAACAAAGCACTTTCCAGCTTTGTGGTGGCTTGATTGTGAAGCTTTGTGTACACAAGTCTTACTGTATAATGCATTAGGCGGAGGCAGAGAGGATCAGAAGACGTGCACGTGTGGCACATGGACATAGCATTATTCTTCGCCCTGTTGCCTTGAGCTTACTAAACATCACTGAGAGGGTGATCAATACGTTGTCTTTTTAATAGTTTAGATAGTTTAACTTCATAGCTTGTTTTTATTAACATGATGATGGAGGATTTGTCTGAGTTGAGGTCTAAGGTATAATCATAATCAGTTTCTATGGTTATTTTGTGAAGGATTTCATAGAATTGTAGTTCTATGTGTCAAACTGAACAGCATTGTCATGATTCTTTGTGATCATCTTGTATAGTAAAAGTTAATAGTTACAGTCGCACCGAGTCATGGTCATGGTCATGGTCATGTTCTACTGAACTGCACCTTGACACCATAAACACTTAACTGACAGCTCACACATGTGAACTCAGTGTTATATGATGGTGCTTTAAAGAAAACTCACAGAAATGAGTGAAATAAAGACACAATTAAATTTAAATTCAGCCAGACTTATTGGCATGAGTGTGACAATATTACCACAGCCTATAATAACAAACAATACAATAATAGTAATAATTAATAGTAATTATATGTTTTTCAATCGTAACAATAATAATTATCAATAATGATATAACAAGAATAGTAATCATAACAGAATCTGTCCTCCTCTGGGAGCCATCTCTTTTTGTAGCAACCCGTCTCTACAGCCAGTCTGTGCTTGATTTGTTTTACAGGTAATCTCCCAATGTGTAGTTTCTTTTTGGAGTCAAGTAGCATTGTAGTTTACATTGTGGTAGAGTTGTTCCAATAATTAATATTTTTTTCTTTTTTGATAATTCCCTTCTAGATGTGGTGGCACGGTGGGAGCTATTTTGACTTGTCCTCTTGAGGTTGTGAAGACCAGACTGCAGTCCTCCTCCATCAGTCTGTACATCTCCGAAGTCCAGCTCAACACCGTCAACGGCGCCAGTGTGGCCCGTGTCGCTCAACCAGGACCTCTGCACTGTCTCAAGTAAGGATACGCTGCTTTAAATGAAGTATGAATGATAATGCTATGATCTCCAAACTGGTAGTTACTCTTTTCCCGAAAAGTTTGTGTGTAAATAAAACTGGTTAGGGTAGGGTTAGCTCATGTGTCAGCCTTAAGGTGTTCTTGATATGACCAATGTTATACTAAAGGTCATAAATAGAGGCTAACAAGTTGGAAATAGTTTAAAGCTAGGTAAACGTTGGGGTCAGAGATGGCCAGCGTGGTGGTGATACAGCTAGTTGCTTGTCAGAGGCTTTGTGGCCGAGAGTTATTGCCTCTTGCGCGTGCGTAGAATGCACAAAATAATTGGCAGTAGGCTGCTAGCAGTATGGTGTTAACAGTGCTACTTTTTTGCCTGACAACGGCAGACAAAACACAATGCAGGAGTCGTTTTTTGTGGGAGCTAGCTCTGTCTACATATGCAGTCACCCTGAGCTGCTGAAGGGGGCACTGTGGGTGCTGTGAATTCACGTCAGGCACAATTGTGCACTTTACATATAGTTTTTGTCCATGCCATGACAGTACTGTTATGTTTATTATGATGTATCGACTCAATATCGAATCGTGACCCAAATAATTTAAATCTAATTGTATTGGGAGGTTGTGGACAATACCCAGCTCTACTGTCAAAGCCGTGACACTGAATCTGTTTGGTGTCACAACATCCACCCAAGTCAGTTGTTGAGCGTGTGAGTAGACTGTTTAGGACCAAAAGATGGACTTTTCTGCACAACACTTTGGGGAAAATGCAGTTCTAATGACACAAGTGGTCTCTCTCTATTATTTTCCTGTGAATTTGCTCAAATCTTTTTTTTTTCATCCTATATTTATTTTTCCTACTTCCTAAGAACAAAGGTGCTTTTAGAGGATACTTATCTTGATCAATGTCACCCTTTTAGTTCTCTGTGAGAATAAAAATGACAAAAGCATAATACAAAATGGATATTTGTCTCAAAACATGACAAAATAAAACTCCCTGTAGAAAGAGTTAGCCTACTTTATAGCCTCTAAATTGGATTTTTATCCTATTTCCCAACCTGTTTGGTGTATGTGCTAAAGATATGTGAAGCAAGTCCACTAAACGCTGCAAGCTGGGAAATTGTTTGCACTAAACAACAAATACAAACTCCAGTCTGAAATCTATTCAATACAGTATTTGTTGTTGTTATTTCTAGTGTCATTCATGGACCAAAAAAGATCATTGAAGCCTCACTTCAAACTTCAAACTCTGATAGTTTTAAGACAATTGCTATCTAAAGGTGTAAAAACAATGTAAGACATTCAACATGAATTGTTTATTTTTTGCAATGTGATTCACCTTTCCTCTTCTCTATAGACAGTGGACATTTATCAGAGAAATGGGAAGTGAAAGTGTTTATTCAGACCTATGTTGAAGGAAATTTTAATTATCAAATGACATTTCCGAAAGTAAGTGTAGGCTGCTGTACTTTGCTTCTGTTCTCTGGCATCACTTGCACAGTGTTGAACATAATAAGGCACAAGCTGCTTTGGAAGAATTTTCATCTGCAAAATGCATCGATTGTGTTGCAAATTTGGAATTTCCCACAAAGTTCTTCTTCAACAATGCATTACAAGACAAATGAATACTTTTAAACATGATAGCAGATTTGCCAGGGAAAGGGAAATGAGGATTCTACATTTGCACAGTTAAATGATTGCCTTATCTGTCTGTGCGCTGGTTAGCCATCGTGGGTTTTCTTACATTTGTTTGGCTACATTTTTTTATTTGTTCTCCCTTGCTGCAGCAGTAACTTGGAATGTTATCTTGGCCTGCCTTAACTAGGCTTATTAACAATACTGTCTTTGGGTTTTAGTTCAATAACATCGTAGCAAAGCCCTCTTTGGATTGCAGTTAATCAGGGCATTGTTTTGAGCTCAATACTGGTCTTGTGCAGATATTAAAACCAGCTTTTTGTTCTCCTTGAGACACAAAGCTTTAGCAGACACTGCACACCACTGTTACATGATACATACTGGAGCAGTGCAGAAGAGGGAACAGCTGTATGTTTAGAGAGGGAAAAAAACTCACAGTCAAAAGTAGGTCAACTTGCAGTGGCCTAGTTTTGAGCAGAGTATGTGTTTAGTCATGATTTGAGGTTTGTGGGGAGAGTGTTGTAATGTGTGTTTAGGCAGTAGCCTCCTATTCATGAAAAGATTTGGTATAAAGTAAATCATCTTTGTGTACTGAAGTTTAAATCTCACTGCGAGGCTATAAACTTCACAACCCACACAAGCTCAAGCTGAGCAAATTACAGCTACACGTCTGCTAAAAGAAATATCTGGGCCATGTCTGTTTTTAATCAGGGGACAGACTTAAGAAGCAGTTTATTATCGGACCCAAAGGTTCAGTTTCTTGTTTTGATTGAAGATAGATTGCATCAGAGATTTAGTGAAATCATGCTCTACATTATCTAAAGTTTAACTTTAGGCCATGCGCATACTTAAGGAGGTTACTGGGTGAAGTTAGAGACACGCGAACAATCTTTCAGCCCCGATGACAGCGGAAAATAGACGCATGAGCCAGCATTACTTCACCACCATAAACACCACCGGAGCGGGGACACCTGCTATAAAGAGTATTTTAGGTCTAAGCATTCCTACAGTGACCCTGTTTATAATGTCACACTGTATTGAGTATCAGGTCAGGGCAGGTCGCCCAAAACGTAATTTTTCTTCTAGTCCATCAGTGAAGGGAGCGCACACAGGATATTAATTTACTTTAGAAAGATGTTGGTCCAATAAAATGTGGTCTTTTGGGGTTTTACCCTTTTTATGATTCATGTGTTTTTTTTGGTTATTTTACTTTGGTGCCTAATGAGATGAGATTGAGATGAGATTCAACTTTATTGTCATTACACATATACAAGTATAGAGTAACGAAATGAGGTTTGGCATCTCACCAGAAGTGCAAATAAGCAGATAGATAGAACATAGATGTTCCCCTTTTTGTAATAATACTACATGATATGCAATTTTATACTTAATGGTGTGTACAAAAGTATTTTGAATTAAAAGTGTTGCATTGTTTTCATGAACCTTCTGGTTTCTAGATATAAAAAAAATCATAAAATACCCACACTCAGCCAGGACAGCTTTTTGCAGAATCTTCCCGTTGTTTTATCATTTGTGATATCGTGTTCAACCGTGATGTAACGATAAGCCATTGATACAAAATGGACTGTACACTTGTAACTTGAATTTCTTTTCTCTCAATTTGCAGGTTGATACTTGAGAGAGAGGGACCTCGGTCACTCTTCAGAGGACTTGGACCCAACCTTGTGGGTGTGGCACCTTCCAGGTATGTTTAGTATTTCTAGCATAGTATTGCCTTCAGTACTCTGGGTGTGTTTCATACCATTGAAACCTTTCCAATTCATAGAGTTATACTACGCGGTGTATTTAATGAAGCCAAGAGGAGGAGGAAAAACAAGAACCTATCCCTGCATATCAGATAACAAGCAGAGTGGAGTATGTCAGCACACTCTTGAATACCTTGTAAGACTTTAGAATGACCCACTGTTATCAGGGTTAGCTTGACTTGTTATCAGAGAAAAAAGGAATTTCTGCGTCACATCAAATCTGAGCACACCTTTTTTTGCTTATGCTAGATCTTCTAAGCTTTTTTCCCATGCTTCCGGCTCATTCAGAGCTTATGTTGGCAGCAATAATAGCAGGCCGGTTATACAGACATGAATGGAGTTAAAATCTATTGAAACCTGTGTTTTAAATCCAAGAGGAAATGAGAGGTTTGCCTCTTTCTTTGCTTGGCTGGGTGGGATTACACAACAGCCTAAGCTGAGTCAATTAAAGGACGTATGAAACAGCTGGCCCTGGCCAGATGTGACACAGTGTCATGTGACTGTTTATGTTTTTATGTATTAACACAATGGAGTTCCTTTATAGAGACAGTTGAGATCGTGTCTAACCTCCCTCCCTCCCTGCACTGTCTAGATCTCCCTAGTTACATGTGCATCACATGACTGTCGTCATCCTCTTCCTGTTGGTTCGTTGTGGTCTCTGTCCCTCTATCTGACTCATCCATTCCACACTCTTATCATCTGTCCCCCTCTCTCTTGCTATATTTGTCTTTTTTGTAACCAATATTAATTCATGATTGTCCCCTGGGTCCTTCACTGTCTGTGCTATCTCAGTCTGTTCAGAGTAGGGCAAATATGCCCTTGAGTGTATCCCGTGGGCTAGTTGTACAGCTGTGGAAATGGCAGCTTGTTTCCTGGTTACAAAAGCTATAGCATACTGTGCTAGAAGAAGATATGATTACATAAGAGGTGAACCTGATGATCTATGTGGCTATATATAACTGGGATATGTCATGGTTTTTAAATATTCTAATTGTCATTAACTTAAAGTTTTCATTAAAGTTTTCATGCAGCAGCTTTTATCTTTAAAGAACATTTTTTCCATCATTGTTACTGGCCCCTGGTTGTAATGCACTACTGCCGCCAGACAGTGGCTGTACGATTGCTGAAAACTGTTTTCTAACAGCCATTCAAAAACAAAAGAAGAAGAGTGCATAAGGTTCAGGTTAGTTAGTCCTGTAGCTATGCCGAAGCCTAGCTTTGTAGGATGTGCACCTCCTCAAAAATGTAACTATGCGACACGGTTTTGCGCCATTTGGTCAAGCTCTAATTTGGGAAAAGTTTAGGCTCCTGCCGCATTATAATTCAGTGAAATTACAGCTTTTTTTACTCAATTCACCAGGTAAAGTCTGTGTTGCTAGGTGACAATTATAATTAGGAAACAGCACTGGCAAGCCAAAAAATGCTAATGAGAGCTCGGTCCGCTTAGCAAGCTTCCGATTAGCAACACACATACATTACATGTGCATACAGAACAGCATCATTCATAACGTATCATAAACATACACTTTCAGACCCACACGCACATCATTCATCCCCATCTGCAGAACGATTATGTAATGTGTGCATGATCTCGGGGCGTGGACTGAGTGCAGGGAGTGAAGGTCAGGGGTTTAATTCCATTCAGCTGAAATGTTGACTAAATCCTGTGAGTTTAGTTAGTGAGGAGTGGATAAATTCATGGGAGATAAATCTGCTACTAAAGCTTTCTATGAGATTAAGACACACACGAAGACACAGACACTGTCGCATTCATGCATTCATAAGTGACCAGGCACACAGAGGCACAGACAACATGTCAGTGGCCTGCTTTTAGTCTGCATATTAGCTTTGCTTAGCTCTAATGTGTGGACAAAGAACTGTACATTTTTATTAGATACTTAAAGACTTTTCTGTCTTTTGTGTATAGTTCACAAACCTAAAGTTCAAGTTAAGAATCATTGTTCAGAGGTATTCTTGTGTTCATCACAACTTTTAGTTTGAAGTATCTTCTGTTAAACAGTACGCTACGAAGCTCTTAATGCTTCTCTTCTGGTTAGTGCTGTTGTAGTTAATCATTAGTCAACTGAATTGGTGCCATGAATTTCTAACCAACCGTGCTCTTTTTTTGCTTCATGGTGTTTTGGCCACAGGGCGATCTACTTTGCGGCCTATTCGACAGCCAAGGAGAAACTCAATGGGGTGCTGGAGCCGGACTCCACCCAGGTGCACATGGTGTCGGCTGGGATGGCAGGTAATGATGGCTCCTCCCCCCTCCCTTTGTCTTTCTGTCATTGTCTGTCGCAGAGTGTCATGTCTGTCTGTCTGTCTGTCTGTCTGTCTGTCTGAGCAGTGTAAATCACTGATGGGTTTTATTTAAAAATGTTTTTTAAATAATTATTCAGTTTGTCTTCATAAGACACATTTTTTTTTATCTTTATTCATTCTTTGTCACCATTTAAGAATATCCCCAGAGTTTCACTTCACTCCCCCTTTATCCCCCTTCCTTTCCTTATACATGTGTGGGATAGCTTCAAATTTTAAAAAATATTTAATTTTCAAAGCATGCTAACGCTAACTTATAGTATCTGTTAGAAGATATTTAGTGGCTGTTTCATGTATAGAAATGAACAGAAAACATAGGGGGTTTGTCAGAAAGCACAATTGGAGACTCTCAGGATCAAACTGACCTTGATGACTGTGGTGAAAACTGCCTCACCTAATATGCTGTAAAACCAGGACTTGAACAATAAAATGTTCTGTGTTGTTTATGCTGTTATTTCTACTACAAATAATTGCAAATTAAAGATTTCAGTATCTGGCATTTTAAGGTGTTAAATGCCTGAGAGTATGCCAGTCACAACTTCTACTGCTACTTGCTCTCTTTTTTTTATGAGCATCGACTTTCTGTAATAACAGCCATGTACTCACATAATGCAGTCTCTTCACAGTGGTTTTCCAGCCAACATACCGTTCAGGAAACATGAATGAACAAGACTTTAATGCACCTTAACCCAATGAGACATAGCATTTGTGCTCTTTCATGAGGTCAAATATGCCACTGGTGGTGTTTACACTATAACTGTGCTGTACATGTATGCAGCTTTACAAAGAAGAAAAGCAACATGGTCCTCAGAGTTAAGGTTGTGCTTTCCTCCTCTCTGAATCCCTTTTTCCCTCCATGCCCTCTATTTTATTTCTCATTCTCGCCCCCTTTGTTTCCTTTTTAATGCTTTCATTTTGAGGCCTCTCCTGAGGACTTTGTAAATGGTTTAACATCCCAGTTGTCACTTAAACAGTGTGGTCTGGGCCCCCTTCTTTGCTCTGTGTGTATAGAGGAGAGAGCACGGCCCCCAAAGGTCAACCGGGGCCACTGGCACTCAGGCGGACACGTCAGGTAGCACCCCATTTCTTTACACTGGTATGATAAAAAACCATGGTGATTTTTTTGAAATACTACATAGTTCATATTGGTTATTCATTTGTAATGATAATACCATTGCTTATGGCAGTGTGTGTTTCCTGCTGGTGGTTTTAAGGTTTTGTTTATTGTTCAGTCTTGACACACCCCTCCCTCCCCTTAGCCTGTTGTCTGGTTTAATCCACACGGTAAAGGTAAAGTAGTGACACATACTACTGAGGGATTTCTGTTGTCTGCACTAAAGAAATGCTAACCTTGTCACTGCTACAGAGGATTGTCATCAATGTGCTCCATTTTGTCGTTTGTTCTCATCCATCAACAACATCAGGATGAGGGGGAGTAAACCAGGCATATTCACAGCCTTGGTGACGCAACACCAAAATTTGAATGGACGTCTGGATAATTACTTCCAGATTTCTAGAGTAACTTTGTGGACCCATTGCCTCTCATGGCCTCCTTCGCCTTTTCCTCCCTTCACTGCAGGGGAGGTGCTCTCCTCCAGCAGTTAATCTAAAGCATGCTTGTCTTTTCTGAATGTAGGTCAAACTCCTCTGGAGGAATTGCACGGGTGTTTTGTGTCTATAGAGGCATCACGGTAAACTAAATAAAGCAGCAAGTCCATAAGTAGATGCAGCTCCTCAGATGTTCATCTCAATTCCTTACAAGCCGGTGTGACTAGTACGTTAGTCTGTATGTGCGGCATATTTATGTTCCTATTGGCTTTATTACCAAACAGGCATTTGTGGCTAGCATCAAGTATGAGAAATATTTCTCATTTGCTTTAATGTCATGGAGTCCTGTGAAAAATTGGCATGAGGACATTTTTATGTCAACACTATGGATGTATCATGTGCTGTTATGATAACACATAACAGTTATTTGTTGGCACATGGTCACTGAGCTATAAGGATCTTGTTATTGTTTTAAAACAAACATTTAGAATCCAAATTAGCAATAAAAAAAAAAACCTGTCAAAATAGGGCTTAATTTCCTCTCTACTGTTTTTGGACAAAAAGCTTGGTCGAGAGACAGGTATTACTATTTATTTCATTGATTCACTTCACTTTATTGATCACTTCATCCTCATGACATCACACATCTCATTCATCTCCATTGTCGAGTGTCGGTTATACCAAACGACAAGGTTAGCATTTCCTCCTGCCTTTTTTATCTATGTAACCTTAGACACTTCCAATGATTATGAAGTAAACCTCAGTTTAGATTTTAGTTTTTATTTGTACTGTTACTTGCACTAGTGAGGCAGAGCTGCAGTTTTTGATTGGGTTGGTTTTTTCTGTTAAGCCAACATTTACTTAATCCAAGTTGCATAAATAAGTAAAGGGAGGGATACATCTCAATAAAGTTAATGAAAAAGAAATGTTAAATTCAACATTTCAAATTCAAGGGGATGGATCTAGGGTTGGAATAGAGTTGGGGAAAGGTGGAGGAGGAGGTCAATCCTTCTCCTCCACTCTTTTCTTCACCTTGCTGTGCAGTACCAGTGGGTTTGGGTGGGAGGTTGGTGGGGTTTGGGGTGGATGTGACTGCTGCTTGTGTGTGACTGTGGTACAGAAAAGCCTGTGTCTATTTTAGGGCTTTACTGTAAAGCTTTCACCCCTGCGTGATTGGGTGGGAGACCCCCGCCATCTGAGCCCCCCATATCTGCAGGCTTCTAGCTGCAGCGGGGAGGAGCTGGAGGAGCTTTGCCCCTCCCTCGTGAGTACACGCCATAGACGCACTTCCTTCTACTTCCTCTTTTTGTCCTTCTCTTCTTCTTTTCAACAGACCTGTGTCATCCTCTCTTCTTCACGCAGTTGCCTTAACGTAGGGCCGTGTTGCATCGACACACTAGATGTGACACAGGTCTCTTTGTAGACTCGCCCTCACCTTAGCTGTCTTCTGCGAATGGCCATGTTTTATTCTTCTGTTTCATCTTTTGTATCAGAAACTTCTAGAGAGGCGTTGTGTCATCTCATAATGATACAAAATGATTATAAAGTATCAATACACCTTACATCGATAAATATCTTCTAGTGTTCCTTTGGAAAAAACAAAACAACAACACACAATATCCATTAAAAACAATATCCCATGAAGATAGCATGCACACACTGGCTCTCATTACTCACTTATTCTAGTTTAATTTGAACATTCAGGTATTAAATGGACTTAAATATAAACATTTCCCACCAAGTTAGTCTGCACTAGTCTTATGTCCCTCTGTGTACTTCCACTTCAGCCCTGCTGAATAATTGAAGAATCTTCTGAACACAACATTCAATTTGTCTGTTGAAGTTGTGTTTGTGGGGCTAGTGTCCAAGAATGAGACTAAATCAAAGTTACATTTTTTTTAAAGAAGAAAATCTAGAAACCTTATTGCTTCACATATTGGACACATTTGTTTGTTTTTTCATTAAAAAAAGAAGTCATATGGTGTCCTTGCACTAATAGATGATCATGAAATAATAAGTCTAAAGAGGACTGTACAAAAGCTAGCTAGCTTTTCAGGTCACTCGTGAGAATATTATTATGGATCACATTATTGAAAAATTCACCAGAATCGACTTATTGAGTTCCTTTTTATTGTGAAAGGTTTCTTATATCAGGCCAGCGGCTCACAAGTTAAACACTTGTTTAGAATATAGATCAAGATGATTGTTTTTACGTTGTTGAACCAACAATGAGAAAAATTCAGAATGTCAAAAAGAAAAAAAAGAAAAAAAAAGTGTGTTATAGGCTGTAAATTGACACATTTCCATGAATGTTTTTCAAAGCAAATTAAAAGTGTAATGGTATTATAAAAAAAAATATATATAAAAAAATCAGAGCACCTCTCTTTAAGGTGAGCTCATGTTTTAATTGCAGCTGAGATTATTAAGAAGTACCTTCCTCTCATTAGCTCTTTAAAGAAATCAATCAGACGGCTTTGTAATAACAACCTGCCACGGTCAGGCCTGAGATGAATTTAATGTTTGCTTCATTTTTCAAATGTTTGAATTCAGATATTTGTTAAAGATGACAGATGAAAGATAGATGAACAACACTCACAGCTGCTGCCTTGATGCACTCTGTTAAGATTCTTTACTTCATGAACAGAGCTGCTATTTCTGTACATATATCTATGTGTATCATTTCACATGAAGAGGATCAATATGGTAATATAAAAAAGATGCATTGTCAAATCAATACCCTTTTATAGGATCTTATATAAACTCACACATGGTCTCCAGTCATCTGAGCAAGAATGTTTTTTAATCTGTTCAAATACTAATAATATATTGAAAAATAAAACACTGAACTGAGTTGATCCTGTTTAGTGAAGTGCGTCCTCACTGTACTTGTACAATGTGCTTTAGCTGGTTAGATTGTGTTCTTCGAAATGTCTCTGCCTCCTTTTAAAACTCACCTCTTCTCACTTTCCAGGGTTCACCGCCATCACGGCCACCAACCCCATCTGGCTGATCAAAACCCGTCTGCAGCTGGAAACCAGGTGAGGAACCTCAAATATCTGTCTAAAGTTTAGAACGTGACTTTAATAATAACGATAACAAACAGACATCTCTGTTGAATTTCAATTTAAAGTGTCTGTGTGATTACAGGAACCGTGGTGAACGGCGAATGAACGCATTTGAGTGCGTGCGGCGGGTGTACCAGATGGACGGCCTGCGAGGTTTCTACAGGGGCATGTCAGCCTCGTATGCTGGCATCTCTGAGACCGTCATCCATTTTGTCATCTATGAGAGCATCAAACGTAAACTGATGGAGGCCAAAGCCCAAGCCAGCATGGACGAAGAGGAGGAGTCGGTGAAAGACGCCTCCGACTTTGTGGGCATGATGCTCGCAGCAGCAACCTCCAAGACCTGTGCCACCTCCCTCGCCTACCCTCACGGTGAGTTGTTTTATCATGAATTTTATATTGATTTATTCTCTTCTTATTGTCAACAAATTCAATAAAAGACAAAAACGTACAATATGTTAGAAAGCACAAAATCCAACAGGTCTAAGGTAGCTAAGAAGGTGCAACACACTGTTTTTTTTTTTTTTTTCAATTAGAACCAGTATGAATAAATACAAGCTAAACAAATTATTTTAAGTAACTCACATGGAATTCTTCAACAATTTTCCAGGATGTGATTCTTCCAGATTTTAGAAGAAACAGGTGTTATGTTGGTTCAATAAAAACCATGTATCACTTGTTTCAGTTACTAGCTTTTTTTAGTCTAATTGATCTTCCTCTGCTCTCAATTTGTAGAGGTGATCCGAACACGGCTACGAGAGGAAGGAAGCAGGTATCGCTCCTTCTTCCAGACTCTGCTGACTGTACCCAGGGAGGAGGGATACGGGGCGCTGTACCGCGGCCTCACCACCCACCTCGTCAGACAAATCCCCAACACGGCCATTATGATGTGCACCTATGAAGTGGTTGTCTACCTGCTTGGTCGGTAGATATGTCCCCTTCGTGTCAAAAAAGAAAAAGACTTTTAGCGAATGACATAGAAGGAGGTCCTTTGGAAGAGCGAGGACAAAATGTCATATTGGAGACCAAAGGAAAACCGAAGATACTCGAGTGGACCAGAAGGAAAAAGGAGGAAGCCCTTTGTTACCATATCAGCAACCAGCTCCCTTCATCTGGAACAGATAGAGGGCGCTACAGTTCACAGGAGAGCTAATACAGTAGGCTAAGGAAGAAGGCCCTGATAGGAGAGACTGAGAAAGAGATTGGGAGAGTAAGGAAGAGATGTAAGCACATTTCAGTGGCCTTTAAGAGAGCGGTTTAATTTACATCCTTTTTTGTGCGCTGTGTGAACTGTTGTCTTTATCACTTTCAAATGAAGATGATATTGTGAAAGGGGGAATGCTTGGAGACAACTGCATTTGACAGGAGAGGTGCTAATAAACTATAGGTCAATTCTATTAATCAAATAACCTCTAATTGGAACTATTTGTCTGCACTTGCTTCAGTGCAGTGAGACTGCTGTAGGAAGAGATAATGGAGTTTTAAAGAATGTTTGAAAGCAGAACGTCAGAAGGAAGTTTTGATTTTAAAACGAGGACATCAGTCTGTTTTATTTGAATCACCCATCTCTGCACTACAAAAAGTGTGCCTTCAAGCATTCCCCTCCGAACAATGCAGTTTATCCCCTCGACGGCCTGATGTTCACACAGCAGTGAGCTGACTGTCCAAACACACGAAAAACACAACTGAGAGTGAAAAACAAGCCACACACACTACCTTACGATGATAAAGAGTAGGTTGAAAAGCGGACTTCTGTTCAGTATTTTGATCCTCTATAAACCTGTGCCTGATTGTGACGCACTTCAGATGAAGTCGGCCTCTCACAAACAAGGCCAGCTCCTGGCAGTCACTGCTCAGGACTGCAAATCATATGTGAAAAACACAAGACCAACGGGTCCTTTGTTTTGAGATGTGAAGTGTGCGATTGGTCCTAAAGCCACTACTTGAGTATAATGTGACAGAGTGGGTGGGTGTTGATGGAGTTTTATCTTTGCCCCATAAGGTGTTTTGTGTGAGTGTGTGTGAGCGTGTGTGTGTGTGTGTGTTTTTTATGTCCTATGTCTAAGATCACTAAAACTGTGATGAGCTATGTCCAGGGTTGTGCGTGTTTGTGCGTCTGCAGTCATGTGATCCTGCATGTCCGATTGAAATCTACTCCTACTTCCCTCCACTAAGTATGAATCTTGAAGGACGCTGCAGTTGTGAGTGTGGAAAAGCTTCCCGCAGCTTTCATTCCTGCTCTCCTGACTGTCCTTTCTTCCAGTGGCTTCCAACTGACCTGATAACATGCACTTTTGTGGCCTTTTGGGGCTTGTGCTTTGCATTTTATTGTGTGGACAGTTTGATCTTGTAAATTGTAAAAGAAAAAAATGTAATACTGTATATCAAAATGGTATTTTGCGCAACTGTTCTTAAAGCAGATATATTGTACAGTTTAGAGTTCTCAGTAGTTGTGAAGGATGTCAATGTGTGTAAATAATATAGATACTGTACATGCATATCAGTTTTTTGTTTTTTTAGGCCCATGTGTGATCATGCTGTAGTTTGTATTTGCAAATTTTGTTCTAATTTTTGTGCAATTTAACCTTGTGTTGACATGGACTTTGACATGATGTTGCTTGGCAGTGTTCTTTTTTTGTATGTTGCTCTAAGCTGTCTTGCAAACATTTGTACGCTCGTTTAAGCTAACAAACGCTGCAGGACAAATTCATCCATGTTAAGTATTTGTGCTGGAGGAGTGCTTGTTTGTCATTTTACAACATTTATAGACAAAAGTATTGCATTTTGTGAAGTGTGGATGTTTCTGTCAATGGTAATGTTAACATGGTTCCTTACAATATCAAGATGGAAGTATTTCACTGTGAGATTTCAAGAACTGAACTCGTCTTTCTACAACACTGACAGTACAGAGAATCACAATGAGCTGGGACTGTTAACAAAACTCAACTAAAATATAGATTTATTGAGCAATTGCAAATGTATCTGTTACGGAGAAGAATTGTTGGTAAGAACCAGTCATCAAGTTTCATTTTTCATGAAGCATACATTTAAAAGTATATTCCTGGGAAAATCGTCACCAAAAATTTTCAAATTTAGCATCCAAGCACCTTACTGAATTTTCCCTTGATTTATTTGAATGTCAATTATCGGAACGTCGTTAAACATGACTATTTAAAAAAAATAAAAAAATGCCCCTACCACATCCTCTAAACCCAGCCAGTGGTGTCTCGGTGCACGCTCTTCACATAGAAATGAAGGACATTCTGAACAGTTTCAATATAAAAAATAAAAAAAAGGTTTTCTTATTTCACTGCTTATGAAATATGTGATGCATTCATGTGTAATGATGTTCTTGAACACTCTTTTCTTCCCCCTGTTGCATTTCAGAGGCACAATGAGGCCTTGTTTTTATTTTATTTTTAACAAAAAAGTTAATAAAAATCCACTTGCATCTGAAGGTTCAGACTCTGTGATGTCTTTACTTTTGCATTTTGGTTGGAGGTATTTTGAAGTTTGTAATCCTGAGATTAAAAATAAACCATGGCCATGTCTTGGATAATAATAAGGAGGAGTGCACGGTCACATTAAATATGTAAAGAAATATGAGTCAGTGATATAACAGCCCATTACACTTTTTAAAACTCAGTGAAGAAATAGTACAAACTGTCTGTGTTTACTCACTACCACCGCCAGGAGGAGCCAAATAGCTGCTGATAGAATTGACTTAATAGCGAGGTCGATTTTCTTGTTTCACTTTAATTCCAGGCTTAATTTACAATTTGTCATGACATAATTAAAATGTAATTAATTAATAATAAAAAGGGGTATTTTCTTGTATACACATAGGGGCACATGCACACCCACAGATTCAACTGGTCCCATTAGCGTTTTGAGTATTTAGATCCACTCATTAAAGCCATTAAGGCATTGATTACTATTAAGAGCTCTAATACCTGAAGCAAGTTTAATCAATGGATGTGGACTGACTGAAACAGGAATAATCCATCATCAAATATGTCGTGGTCGCTACTTGTCTTAAAAAGAGTCACAACACATTAGTTTGTATTGATCCTGTAGCTCTGCTTGGGTTCTCAGCTCAAACGGCACAGCGCACAATCTGACTTTATTACATCTCCAAACACGTCAGTCAGCCCCATGGTCTTTGACTGATTCAGCCTGAATTTCTGTTCTTACAGCTGATCAGTCTATTGATCTTGTGGTTATGTATTTGAATTGACTTCCACTTAACTGCTCGCTGATTTGTTTATTGATCAAAAAAATATATATTTTTGTACCCTCATTCTAGGATGTGAAGAACAGAGGAAAAGGCATCGAGGGTAATGATGCCTTCAGGTGCCCTCGGAATCCAACGGTAATGTAATAACTGTGAAAATGGTTTCTTGTAAGTGAGTATGTATTGTGGTAAAACAAAGAAGAGATCAAAGGCTACAGTTTCAGAGGACGACTTATGGTTCATTTGAAGTAACATACTTTTGTCTGACTGAGAAAGAAATTCAGAAACATGTCTGGTCCTTAAATCATCTGCTGTAAATAGAACACAATAAATGCAAGATTTTATTAAAAAAATTACAATATTTTCTTCAAGCTAAAGGTATGCTTAAAATCAGTTCTTAGTGAAGCATAATCATAAGTGGGAGCAGCAGTGATGTCTGATAAACTGAATTGTGTCAGTGACCGTTTTAGTGTATATCCTTAGATACATCATCATTAAAGATTAAGAAATGATCACACTTTAAATTGGATTTTAAACACTGGTGTTTTTTTTTAATTTAACTGTATTTTATGTGTTTTTCAGTAGCCTACTGTAGATTTAAAATGTAAATTATATATTTTTAAATGTTTTTAATCGAGGATGCCTTACAACATCGAGCAAAAGGATTACCAAAAGCTAGAGTTTCAGTTACTGTGCCGCTCCAGGTATTAATCATTGTCAAACAAATTGAATCCAAATCTGTTTGATGTAAAAAAAAACAATTTACATTCTCATTGAAACAGTCTGTGTTAACGGATCATCATGCATACAAAATCTAAATATTTATGAGAGGATAACAAATGTCATATAATTATAGAACTTAAAAGACCTTGACACGGGATATGAGTTTTACATTCATAATGTTTTTTTAAAAAATACAATGAATTCATAAAATGATAAAACACAGGATCACAAACTATGCTTTAAGTTCCCAAAGTAGCCTAATCAACGCTGCATTATCAGCTAGTGTTACTTGCAGGTAAGATTAATATTTGTAGGAGCAGCAGTCGCAACAACCTAAGTAAAAGTGGTTGTAAACTAAGAATCGAATTGTAACTAGTAAGTAATTGTAGCCCTTGTAATAGCCTACTTATAAATTGGTCCATTAGGGAGTAGTGGTGTAGTTTCCGAGTATTCATGAACTCACCTCCAGAGCCTGAACCAATCGTGTTAGAGCCGAATACTGTGTTGTGGTGGAAGCGACCAATCAGCGCTCAGTCTGCAGAGTAAATGGACACTCAGCGTCGGATCCTCATTGCGCTGCCTAGATGTATCGAGCTGGTGGTTGCTGCAACAAAGAAACCGCCTTTACATCTCTAAAACACATGTAAGACCGCTGGAATAACGCTGTTGACATCTGCAGAGAAGAGGAGAGGCCTCGTTTCTTCTCACCTCGACGAGAAATCCTCAGAGAAAAGTGTAGTTTGGGGGCGAGTTGACTTTTTATTTGGTGAGTGTTTCTGTGTTTACACCGGATGAGATGACCACAGGATTTGGAGCACCGGGTTTTATGTAGGCTAGTTGGATAACTCGGTGTTTTCCTTTCAAAAGTGTTGCACTGTTGGTAGACAATATACAATTTAGGCTATCTAATGCCAAGAAAAACGACTGATAATTTCTCTCCTTATATGTTACATGGGCTGAAGTTCTCAGTTCTCTGTGTTAGAACTATACCTGCATGTGCCTGTGCGTGTATGATGTGTGTGTGTCTTCATTTTGACATGGTTACACAGTACACGGCATTTCCTTGTCCCCTCATCTCTCATCACACAGTAATGTGAGTGTAAGTTTCCCTAGTGTTTGATGATATGAATGTGTTGTTCAGTGGTTGAGTGTGTGGGGATGTATCAGGCATGTTATTGAGCAATGAGGAAATGTTACTCAGTTGCTTTAAGTATGTAAATCCTTGACTGGATTGCTTATTCTGTGAAGTAAAAGTGTCTCTCCTGGCAGAGATGAGTTCTCTCTGCGTCTTCTTCACCTTGACATTTACTCAGCTCAGATGGGTTAGGTGACAGGAGAGCAGGCGGTAAGAGCAGCGAGGGGATGAGTAGAACGGAGAGCAGAGGAGTGGAGAAAGGTGAGAGAGAGCAAGGAGAGAGGAAGGTGGCACACCGAGGGAACTCCTCCTCACATGTACCAGGTGCAGCGTCGCCTCATTTGGTTTGCAAACTGGTATCCGACAAAAAGATGTCTGGTGGAGTATGCAGGTTGATGGATGACCTGTCAGGATAAAGGAGGAGGGAGAGAGAGATGCAGGAGGAGGAGGGGAGAGAGAGATGCAGGAGGAGGAGGGAGAGAGAGATGCAGGAGGAGGAGGAGGAGGAGGGGATGGAGCACCGGTTACAGAGGGTCATTTATCTGTCTGCTGGATCTGACCAGCCGCTCACTACAGGAGATCAGGCTGCTCACCGTCTGTGTCTCTTCATTGTTTCCTAACTCTCCCTTTTCCTGCTCTCACAACACTCCCCCTGTAGATATCAGGAAACTTCTCTTATCAAACCCCTCAGCATTTTCCTTCACATTTAGTTGCAGGTATGTTTCCCCCGCCTGTTCAGCTCTTGAACTTTCTGACTCTTGACTTATTTTCATTGCTGACACTTCAGTTATCCCCGATACTTTAATTTGAAAGGAAAATCAACCGCTGGAGCCTCAGTACCTCCTTGACAGTATTTTGTTATTTAACGGACAGCTCAAACGTTGTTACTGATATTTTAACATCTCTTACTTCTTCCATACTGAATGCCACTTTCTTTGTGCTTCTTAGAAAATATCAGAAACTTCAGCTGACGTTTAAATTGTTTCACAAAGTTCCACCAAAAGCATTTGTTTCAAAGGCTGGTGTTTATAAAAACGTTTTCTATTGGAGCGTCACATTACAAACACTCCGTTATGCTACAAACACCATGTTATATTACAAACGCTACTTAATGCTACAATGCTATGATAAGTTAATATGGCCTCTATATTGCGATGAAAGCCGATGCTAAACATTTTGGTTAAAAACAAACGATTGGTCTGAGATAAACATTTAGAGAATTGTCACCTCTGCAACAAGAGCCATCCTGCTCCAAACCATTTTTAATATCAATACTGGCCGCAGTTTTAAAATTCACTCAAATGTTTGACGTACAGACGTTCATGTTTTTTCTTTGCTAGGAAGATGATCAAAGATGAATGTAAATGCTTCACAGCTGCCCACAATGAAGTGTCAGTGTCTGCAGTGGAGAACAACCGATAATATCGGCCGATTCTAGCATATCCAGTCACTGTTGGTATCGGCTAATTTGAAACTATCAGTTCTCTTTTACCTGCAGAGTGAGCTGTATGGATTACAACAAGCATTATCCCTCTCCAGAGTGTCAGGCGGTGATCTGCGTAGATGCGCAGTTACTTTCAAGTCGAGTGACCGTCTTGTCTTGGTTACACTGTAGATCTTCTCCACAAGTGTTTGATAACTGCATTTGAGGAATCATCACAAATAAATCTATATCTATCTGTCTAGTGTAAATTTAAATCTATCTCATATCCAATAAGGAATACATTGGCTGATATATATCGGTATCACATTTCTTTGCCCCTCCCCAACATTGATATTAATATCTCCACTAAAATCCCATATGGGTCGGGCCCTTGTCTGGTACCAAAAGCAAGTCAAATCAGGCCGCGCTGTTTATGCTGGGAAATGAGGCAAAGACTAACGATTCAACTGCAAAAGGGGGCATCAATTTGTCGACTCAATTCTAAATGCTTTCACTGAACACACTTCAATTTCAGCTGCTTTAGACTCTTTTTTTTCTGAAACAGCAATTTTGAAAACATTTTTCCTGTTTGCTCCTACAATTTCAGCTAACTTGATCACAAATCCAGATTTTAGCCCTTTTTTTACTCTCGGTGTAAAAAAAAATTCCCCGACTGCTTGTCTCAAATGTGTCCCTCCCTTTCTGTCTTTATTTCTAGCTTTTCCCCTCCCCTTTAAAAACAATTGTCCTCTTGCCCTCTTTATCCATCCAGAGGGACTAATAAGCAGCATTATGAGTCAATGCGAGGAGAGAAGCAGATGGGATTCAGCGTGTAGGCCAGATAAGGGTTTTTTAACTTTGCTGTGTCTTATCACACCCTGTCACTGCTACTTAAAGTGAACAGATACTGCCTGCAATTATGTAAAGAGCAGTTCAAATCCTTAAATGGAGATAGTGGAGGTGTTGTCTGCAGCATGTTGGAATAATCCCTGAACAAAGCTGTGCCAGTGATGTCAGAATTTAAATGCAGAGATGGCTGACTTTTTCAGGCAACAATCTCCCGGGAGTTGTCTCTGTGTTATTGAGCATTAATTAAACAACACTGTGTTCAATTTTTAAATTCGATTTTTAGGTCAATTTCTCTCCAGTTGCCTAATTTTCTGTTCATCTGAGTTCTTCGTGTCACCATCCCCCTCACTGACTGACACACAAGGCGATGATGGTGGTGATAACACAGAAACATTTTGAAGTCAGAACGAGCTGCTTTGAATCAGCCATCATTATTTTTAATGACTTTATTTCCCCGCCTCCCCCACTGTGCTTGTTGTGCACCACGGCAGAGAAACACAGCAGAAACACAAGCAGGCTCAGAGATCAGGAACTGTGAAGGCTCAAATTAGACAAAATGAAGGCACAAAATAGATCTCAGTGTCTGTTGAGTGACACTTTGGCAAAGTGTCAAGTGGCCGCTTTAAAGTGTGAAAAAAAGTCTTGTGGGTTTAGATGGGTTTTTTATTATTAATGAATCATAAATATTTTGTCTTTGCTTATTGTACCTGATTTGTAAAAAATCTTCACATTTGTGAAGCTGAATCCTGTGAATGTTCCCCACATTGAGTTATGATGAGCTATGTTAGCGCTGCGTCTTTATGGTGACGTCTGTCAGGCAGCTGGTGTCTGAAATGTCTCATCATCTTTTACATCCACCTCCATGACATTTGGTGCACACATTTTTCTTAATGTAAAAACTGAGGTGATAATGATTTATTTTACAAGACACTAAATTCCTTTACTTAATTTGCTGTTGTGTTTTCTGTAAAGAACTATGTGAAAATGTTAGTTATACTTAGGGAAATTGGAGCTTCTTTGCTAATGTGGCTCAAAGCACCACTTAAACTAAGTTGAGCCTCACAGAGCAGCTAGCATGGCGTCAGGCTAACTTTCTGTTGATTCTTCTTGTCGCAAGATGGAAAGAATACATGCATATCAGCACATCTATCTGCCTTTATCTCTCCACCATTCTGGTTCACTCTTGGTCATTTATAGCTTTCTTTCCTTGGGACGTGGACCACACAAATATATGCATCTTTGACTGACAGTTGGAGTGAGATGGATTTATATTCAGCAGCCTTTTGTAAAACCGGTGATAGACTGCTGAGCTAACAAAAATGCATACAGTTTCAGGGTCACACACACACACACACACACACACACACACACACACACACACACACACACACACACACACACATTGTATGCAGATGTCACTCAAGGAAAGCAGCGCTCTCTTGCACTGCTGCTCTCTGGAGTCGATGACATCAGCTCCTGCAGAGACAAAAATCAGGAAGATGTCGTGGTCCTCTTTCTGCAGTGTGATATGAGAATGTATGCAATGTGCAATAAAGATATGAATTGCGATAAATAAACAAAAATAAATCACATTAGCTTGAACTCACAGTTTCTTGGTCTATCTGCAGTTCTTCATATTTTACAGAACATGGGTTTGCAACGTGTCCCTTCTAAATCCAAAATAAATCGATTTATTTTTCTCTACTAATTTGGCACTAATTATTCCAAAATGATGTGTGGGGCCATTATACATAGGCCTCCGTTCAACTGGAAAAACGTGTATATGCTGAGTGAAAAAGCATTGCTTAATAACTTTAGTGCGATGAATTAAGACTTTCATATTCATATTACAAAAACAATAAAATAGTAATTAATTGTGCAGCCCTACTGAACAGTAAATGCAGGGTTTCTCTTAGTGCCTGTCAATAAAGTGAGTGAAAGAGATGAATTCAGAATATTAAATGAAAGGGAAACGTGTTGTTTTTTTTTTTTAACTTAGTTTTTATTCAGTTTTCTCATCAACAACAGTACAATATGAAAAATATATATATATATATTTTTTTTCCTTTTTCCAGCTGTATAGTTACATTCGGATATTAAGCCAGCAGAAATAGATTACAAAAGTAAGATACAAATCAAAATGTCCACTCCAAAGAATATACATATACACAATAATACACATAAACAAACAAATACATAAAAGTAGAGGAGAAATGAAAATCATAAATAAAAGTTGTAATCATAAAGAAATAAATTCTAATCCACTCAAAGAAATCACGTGTCAAAGTACAAGTGTGAAGTCAAGCCCAGGGAAAAATGGTGCATGGTCTTGGTCTGCGCCCAAATTAAACAACACTCTCTGTTGCATTAGTAAAGCCAGTACAGGTCTCCATCTTGTTGTGAAAGTTTCTTTTTGGAGTCTTTGTTGTAATTTGTTCCATTTGGTAAATGTCCCAAACTTTCTGGATCCATATATTGTAAGTGGGAGGGTCTGGTTTCAACCAGCGTATGGTGATGCACTTCAGGGCCGCTGTGAATAAGATATTAAACAAGTACTTTTTGGCCCTGCCATTCAGGCCAAGAGGCGTCACTCCAAGTATCGCCACCAGGGGGTCTTGTGGAATGTCCTTTTTGGAAGACCTCTTTCAGTGCATCAAATACTTCTCTCCAGAACAAGCTTAGTTTCGGACATGACCAGAAAATGTGGGTATGATTAGCCACATGGGTTCCACAATTCCTCCAACAGGAGCTGGGATGTGCCTGGCACATTTTGGATGTTATTTCTGGAGTTCTAAAAAATCTAGTAACAATTTTCCATTTAAACTCCCTCCACGTGTTTGAGTTTGTAACCAAGTGTGCTTCTGTACAAACCTCTTCCCAGTTGTCTTGCGATATAACCATGTTTGTTTCCGCCTCCCATCTCTGCTTCACCCTCAGTGAGTTGTCTGTATTCATAGATAAAAATATGATATACAATTTGCCAATTATTTTCTTATGACCCTTCCCTTTTTGTATAAGCATTAGGAATTATTCTGTGGGGGTGGGTTTTATAAGTTTGTCCCACTCCTTTTGTATCTTCAAGAAGGTTCCTAGCTGTAGATAATGAAAGAAGTCTGTCCTAGGGAGATCAAATTCATTTGTCAGCTGTTCAAATGTTTTAAGAACATTTCCTCCAAACAGCTGATGCAGATAGCACAACCCATTATCTGACCATCTTCTGAACCCAGTATCCAGGTTGTTAGGTGTAAAAGACTCCATTAGACCAGTGTTTGTTAATGATGAGATAATCTTTGGTAGCCCAAAAGCTACCTTTATTCTATTCCAGATTTTGAGAGTGGTCTTTAAGTCCAGTCTGCCAATGCTTTTGTGGGTGTATTTAAAAAAGGCAGGAACTGCAGAGGCACTGGGCACATATTTTTCTCAATATTAAGCCAGCGTGTGTATGTGCTATTCTGCATCCACGCTGTCAAGGGCCTCAATTGCGAAGCCCAAAAATAGTATTTGAGGTTTGGAAGTTTTAGACCCCCGTCTGGCTTAGATAGCCGTAAGGTTTTCAGCCTTATTCTAGGACGCTTACCTTGCCATACAAATTTTGAAATCATTTTATCCAAGTGGTCAAGTGAGGCTTTTGGAATTTCTACAGGTAGCATCTGAAATAAGTACAGCAGTCTGGGCAGAACATTCATACGAATACTTTCAACACGACCAAAAAGGGTCAGAGGGAGCATAGACCATTGTTCTAAGTCACTATGTATACATTGAATTAACTTACCATAATTAGATTCAAATAAATCCTGTAAGGCTGGGGGGATGTATATACCAAGGTATTTAATGCCCTTTTCAGGCCATTTAAATCCACTTTGATGTTTCACACTTTGTAGGATTCTGCTGTTTATGTCCATAGCCTCGGTTTTATCCACATTAACTTTATAACCGGAATAATACCCAAATTTAGAGATAACCTCCCTTAAATTAGGTATTGTTAGTGCAGGCTCTGTCAAATATAATAACACGTCATCCGCATAGAGCGATAATTTGTGCTCCTCTCCATCTATTTCAATTCCTTTTATATTATCATCATCTCTAATGAACTGGGCCAATGGCTCTATACACATAGCAAACAGCAAGGGTGATAAGGAGCAGCCTTGTCTGCAACCACGTTCCAAAGTAAACCGTCCCGATCTGTAACCATTCACTTTCACCGCAGCCTGTGGAGATGAGTGTTTGAATCCAGTTTATAAAGTTAGGACCGAATCTGAATCGTTTTAATGTTCGAAATAAGTATTGCCATGACACGCGGTCAAAAGCCTTTTGGGCATCTAGGGAGATGATAAACGAATCTGATTTCATATTCTTTTGATGAGATATTATATTTAACAGCCGCCGCAAGTTATCTCCGTAGTACCTTCCAGTTATGAACCTGGTTTGATCAGGGTGGATCATTTCGGTGATTATCTGATTAACTCGCCGAGTCAGGATTGCAGTTAAGATGCGCAGATCACAATTAAGCAGGGATATAGGTCTGTAGGACTGGCATTCGGGGGGATCTTTACCCTCCTTATGTATTACCACAATTGTAGCCTCTGTCCAGGATGGTGCCATAGTTTTTGTCTGTAATGCATGGTGATATGCTTTCAACAATAGGGGGGATAATATATCTTTAAATGTTTTGTAAAACTCATTAATATAGCCGTCTGGTCCTGAACTTTTGTTGTTTTTAAGTGTTGAGATAACCTGCTTAATCTCGCATTCTTTAATCGGCTCGTCCAGTTTCTTGGCTGTTGATTCTGACAGTTCACCTAATTTTATGCGATTAAGAAATTCATCCAGTTTTTCATTGTCAGAACAGTTGCCTGTATTCTTATATAAGGACTTGTAAAACTCTGCAAAGGATTCTGCTATTTTATCTGGTTTTGTAACCATGGTACCCTGGGATTTTATTTTCTGTACCATGTTAGATGCTTGTTGTTGTCTTAGCCTAAATGCTAGAAGCCTACTTGACCTGTTTCCATGTTCATAATATTTTTGATTTGTGAATCTTAGGGCTCCCTCAATCTTGTCTGATAGTAAGCTATTGAGTTCTCTATGAGTTGTATTCAAATCCTTTAAAAGGCTGGTTGATGCAGATCGTTTGTGCTTATGTTCAAGGTCCTTTATTTTATCTTCCAATTCTCGCTGTTTAGCCTCCTTCTTTCTCTTCTTAGCGCATGTAAATGAAATAATCCGGCCCTGAATGTATGCTTTAGCACAGTCCCATAGAATAAGAGGTGATGTTTCAGATAATGAGTTAAACTCTAAGTGTTCCTTAAGCTCCGCTGTAATGAAGGAGATCAATTCTAAACGTGTTGTTTTGTGCAGCTTTATGGGTGTATTGCCTTGTGTTTTAGGGAAATCAAGAGTTTTTAAGGACAAGGTTGAGGCTGCTTGTCATCAAGTTGTCATCCTCTGTGCCATGCGTCAGGTTTTTTTTTTTTTTTTTTAAAAAGGATTGCGGCAGTGAGTCCTATTTGACCTGGAGCCCTTGGGTGAGACAACAGGGAACATGACAGACAGACCTTTGTTATGTCGTGTCCTCGTGTCCCCTCTTGTAAAAGATCATTAGGCTTTCTAAAGTTACAAAATCAACTTGTCTGACATCTTGTCTGATCTGATGAAAGTTTGTTCTTGGAATAATTCGAGCCGCATGGAGGGAGTCTCGGCGGGCTCATTTGCATATAAATGACAGAAGTGTCTGAGGTGAAATGTTCCTGGTCATTTGTCATTTTTAAGGTGATTCAGTGTCTGTGTGTTTGTTAGTATGCATGTGTGACTTTAATGGGTTTTGGTCTCTTTTCCATGTGTATCAGTGCTTTGTCAGTTTATATCAATGCAGGGACAGTGGGCTTCAAATCAGCTGCAATCTGCCTCGCTTTGTGGCTTCCAGGAGTCTCTGATGGTTTTCCTGGATTCAGTCAATTGACTCCTCCTGGATTGTAAAGAAGGCGTGTGATTGTTTATGTGACTTTGTGAATTGTGAGGAAATACCATGGGACAATAAGACAGAGGGTGAAAAATCTACTATGAACTGCAAAAAGTATTGTTGGATGTTGCTTAATTGGCTTCCAAAGAGGAAAAACAAAAGCACTTCCTGCCAGTGCCTGTCTTTTTGAGAGCCTTGAAGTGTTCTCACGTTTCATCTCTCTGTGTTTTTCTAACAGGAATCCTGCCTCTCTACTCCTGCTATTTACTTATAAATCCAAAAATAGAGCAGACGGCACTCTGATGCCTGGTTATCACATATCATATTTCCACTAATATTAGATGTGATATCAGATTTGTCATCAGGCTTTAAAGGGAATGGATTAAAATCTGATCCGGGATGCTTAGGAAACCCATGACACTTTTTGTAATGAGACAAAACATTAGGGCTGCTGTAACATTGACTGATGATGAAACTGACAATGAAGGGGGGAAATTATTGAATTTTTTAAGTTGTCGAGAACTACTGATACATGTTTTATTAGGACTGGGTTTTCTAAAATTGATTTCCTGATTTAAATCAGATTTTAATTTGAACGATCTGATATCAATTCATAAAATTCACAAATTGTTCTTGTAATAGGCTATATTCCCTTTCCCCCTATCCTTTCAAATTAGTTGGTCTTTTGTATTTCTGTGCTGTGACAGCTGGACATCCAGAGCAACAGATTGATACCTCACTGTTCTCACTATAATAACAATGAGTGGAGACTCACCTCACACGTTTTACAGGCAAGGCAGTTCAAACTAGCCACAAGGCAAAGCATCTTACAACAATCTCCAACATTAGTTCTCTCTGAATCATAATCACATTGAAGCAGAATTGGTTTTGTAACTTAAATATCCTTAAATTCAAATTTAATTCAGGCAATCAGTGTTGACACCCAGCCCTTTGTTTTATGATCAGGTTGTGATCATAAAACAGGTTGTGAATTTGTGAAATAAGCTTTTTTTGGTGCATTTTTTTGTCTCGCTCTAAATAAAAAAAGAATGAACACAATAGGCATGTAGAAATCAGAGCCTTTAAGCCCCAGAGATTCTGCAAAAGCATTTAGGAAGATTTTGTGTTTGTAATATTAAACTGAACCCAACAGGGTTGTCATATTGCTGTCCCGGTGTGTGATTTTACACTGTTACTTCGCAGAAGAGGTGCAACATGGTGATACAACTATATCCCACCATGCTCTCTTTTATACCTTTCACACAGACAGTAAGGCAGAATAACTGTGTAACAGTCTTGTCTTGAACTGACTGAAAGCCAATGAGCTGTAGCGGCTAGCTACCAGCTGGTCTAAAAAAATATGGTAGATGCTAGGCAACCGTGTGGACTAAACAGCTGTTGTAAGGACAAGTTACATTCTAGAGGTGCAAGCCAGGCTTTCAAAGGCGTACCTTTAGTGAAGATTTAAAAGAGAAGTATAAATAAATGAACCATATGTCTCAATATAATGTGACAGGGTGTATCTGCTTTCCTTTTCAATGGCTGATTCAGAACAGCTTTAATTCCTTTCTGCCTTAAGACACAATCAGAAGTCATACCAAAGAAAATGTGGCATTTGAAGCACACGGAGACCTTCAGCACTAGCACTCATTAAGTTCATATTGCCGTTATTGAAAATGGATATACAATGAAAGCAAGATGAGTGAGAAGAACATCACTGGACCATGACAAGCTGTTGTATTTTTTTTTTTAATGGAGCACTCACTAAATCACCTGAGGAAAAGCTTTTACCCGAAAAACCTGCCGGAGCCAAATTAGATCAGTCGGTAGTAGATGGAATTCAGATGCTATACCTTTTTGGTTTTTTTCACCCAGCTACTGCCCTAACCTACTTGGCAGTTACAACAAGCCAAATGGGAATAGACTTTTTTTTTTTGTTCAACAAACACTCAGGGAATATGAGTTTATTGAATTTGACTCTTTGGACTTTTGAGTCTGAATGATGTCTGTCCACAGTTGAGGAGAATTTCTACTTTCTCACCTCAACTTCTTTTAGCCCTCATCCACTGTCAGTGCACCCAATGACACCTTAAAATATAAAATGGACTCAGTGTGTCATTTACATACCTGCAGTGAGTTTTCCATAGAATACTAAGTTGCCCCATGTGAAGCAAATGAATTAAAATCAGGCAAAGGTTTTTATAAGGGGAAAAAAGAAAAGTGTGAAATCTCCTGTCAGAAATGGTCCCAAGCTTGTGTAGTTTGGATTGCAGAACTGTAAAACACCATTGATAGCACTAACGCTATGGGACAGCCTGTTCAAGAAGTGTGAGGCCATTTCCTCCTTTGCCTCCCACTCTTTCTTTTTCTCTCTTTGTCTCGCTTCGTCTATTTTCCGGCCATAATTACAGAGCTCATGAAAGCGTTTAGAGTCTCATGAATATTTAGGTCTTAGAGGGGAAGTGTCAGGGGAGACCCATGTGTGTGGCTTGTCTGCCCTAATTATGGAGATTATGGACACATGCACACACACACACACACACACACACACACACACACACACACACACACACACACACACACACACACACACACACACACACACTTCTACTTAAAATAAGGTAGCAAGGCCAGCAAATGATCAAAAGCTTCCAATTTGGGAAAAGTTAATTTAGGCTTAAACTGAGGTGTAAGCAGTCTGAAAAATTTGACACACGCACACACAAACACATATATAGTTGTGGCTTGAAGCTGGTTTTTCTGTTTTTTTTATTGATTAATATTTAGCTAATGATGAACACGAGTGGGGCGGATTAGAAAAGGTGTGTGTGTTTCAAGCTACAACCGTGTGTGTTTGCCATGTCATCTAAAGTCGTGTTGAACAGAAAAGTGACTCATAGCCTGATGATAGCAATGAGTCAAGGGGAGGCAGGATGGTGGAGTCACGGAAGGAAGAGTGCATGAAGAGAACTGTACAGAAGCACAAAAGCGATTCATAAGCTATTGATAAAAGACTGGAAGCAGAAGGAGGAAGACAGGAAGTTAGGGGAAGAAATAAAAAGTGGTTGAGCCAGAAAACATTGAATGAAAAGAGGAAAAGAAGGTATAAAACAGGGAGACTAACAAAGAGGAAGTAAATTGCATGTGTGTGTTTGTGAAAGAGACAAGAAAAAAAGTGAAAAGAAGGTGAGAAAAGAGCAAACTAGAGAAAGGGAAGTGAGAAGAGGTTTACATTATGAAGGAGACTTGTGTTGAAATTCAGAAGGTGGAGAGGCTGCTGAAGGATGGAGGTGATGGTGAGAAGAGAGAGATAGGAGCAAGTGTGGGAGAAGATAAGAAACTTCCACGGCATGTAAGGAGGAGAAGAGAGGAGGCGAGAGGGTATCACTGCAGATGGTGGTGATGTATGTGTTGTAAAGGTAAGGAGTGACGGAGGTTAATTTCAACACACCATGTTTAGTCTCAGAATAGAAAAACCTGATGATAATATAAATCATTCATGGCTACAGCGTGGTGTACATACTGTTTTTTTTATAAATTCATAATGCACACATACTGATGATGAGATCTAGGGTTAAAAATGGACCCCTAGGCTCTGTTTACATTAGCATTTATAATGTGGATCAGAGATCATTTTAACTGCCAGTTGGCCTCAGGTATTAGATCACTGACTTACATTAATGTGCAGAGGGGTTAAAGATTAAAGAACAAACTAACATTGTCTTAGTAAGGTGTTAGGTTCTCTTAATTTGTGTAAACAATTCTTATACAATACATCACCTTTAATGTTTGTGTGATAAAAGTGTTCTGGTCTCCAATTGTATTTTGAGTAAAATGTCCACCTTGCATTTCAGCAAGCCTTCCCTTTAAAACAGTAAAACAGTCTTTGTGGAGGCTGAACGAGATGGGACCAATCAGCTGTAACCTCTTTTTTCCTATTTCAGTTTCAATAGTTCCCATTTCAGCGGTATGAAACAATTGTCCTGGCTTCAGTGTATGCAGTTTTTCTTTCTATTAAAGGTATATTATGCAGTTTCAAGGCAGATGTAACACTTTAGCTCAAGTCTCTCGGAAACGGTTTCCTCAGTTTGGAAACTCCATTGATTCTCCTTGAATTGAACTTCACCATTGTGCATCTACAAACAGCAATTCTTCAGTGGGCTCCTGAATTGTCTTTGTAAATTCGCATAGATTTTCATAAAAGTTTCCAAAAATTCCTGAAATTATTAACGAAGTCCGAATTCAAAGAATGTTTCCATAAATTCCCGAAAATTTGCACAAGGTTTCTTAAAATTCCTGAGAATTTCCCCCAAATTCCCCGAAATTTTCCTACAAAATTCCCCTAATTTCCATAGAATTCCTGAAAATTCCAAGTTCATCTTTACCATATGAATACCCTCATTTCGGTCATTGCGACTAAATGTTCTGGGAATGTAATAAAAGAGAGAGACAGGAAATGTTGGGAGAAGTGAGTGGGGGAAGACATGCTGAAAACGTTGAAGATCAGACTGCTGTAGCCTCTGTGCAGGCAGCAGGCTCTAAGTGTTAGGCTAAACTGGGGTCCCCATTTCAACACGACCAAAGTCTTTACTCACTGAGCTGTCACAGTTGAATATCTGTATCAGAGCGAGAAGTTCTTCTGTTTGAGCGCTGTGGTCAAAACAAGAGATCAGACTTGTCTCACCTCTACCGTGTGTGTGTGTGTGTGTGTGTGTGTGTGTGTGTGTGTGTGTGTGTGTGTGTGTGTGTGTGTGTGTGTGTGTGTGTGTGTGTGTGTGTGTGTGTGTGTGTGTGTGTGTGTGTGTTCATCTTCTGTCTTGAGACGTTCACTGACTGTCTCATCATGTCATTCAGCAGCTGTGTGTTTATGAATATTTGTGTACGCTTTTCAGCCTGTGGGGGCAATAGGAGGTGGAAAATAATGTATTTATTCATGTTATACTTTATGTTTTTATTTATTTATTCACATCTCTGTTTATGCAGGTAAAAAGCTGAGTATTGAAATGCATAAACACTTTGTTGGTCAGAATACGTATGAAGTGTTTTTCAGTCTTCTTAGTACCGTCTTTCCCTGATGTTTCTGATTAACTGAAGGCGTTTCCTACATATTCCTATTTTTAACTAGAGTAAGTGGATGTTTTTGATGCTGTGGTTGGAAGTACTTGTAGTTATAATGAATATGTAAACCACAATTTGACAAATATAAAACCTTTTGGTCCGAATGCTGATACAGTATATGACGCAGAACAGTGGAGAGAAGATTGGCATTTTCATTTTAAATCCAGAAAAACATGCTCTGCACTCAGTTTTGATTTCTACACTGAGCAAACAAAAAAGAAAAAAAGCAGCAAGACACAAAACATAAACATGAATTCACACATCTGTTTAAGAAGACAGAAAACTGTGAGAAGCCCGTTGTTACCATGGAAATGTTTACTGCCACCGCAAGCTAATGCTGTGGGATGCTGCCAATAAAGTTAACGGAATATCAACATCCTAAACCCAAACTTTTATATTACAGCATTGTGTTTTTTTTTACAATATAAATACTCTAATAACGATAAAAGAAGAAACACTGTCCCTGTACTTTAAAAAAAAAAAAAAAAAAACGTGCTTAACGATAGTTTGTTGGGTCTTGTTGGAATCGCAGTCGATTGTGGGATGTGTAGTTACTTCAAGTATTTTTCATCACTGGAATGATGGAAAAAACACTCAGAACAAAAGCACTTTGAGCTTCAAGTACTGTAATGATTGCGTGTAAACGGTTTGTATGTGAGCAAGAGAGAGGAACGAGGTAAAGAGACGAGAAGAAAACTACATTATCAATTGTGGAGGATTTCCAGATGTGATGAGCAGATGTGTTGATTGATTGCGTGCGTGCGTGCGTGCGTGCGTGTGTGTGTCCAAGAGACAGAGAGGGAGTGAGAAATGAAAACGAGGACAGATACTTCCACCGGTTCAGACACACAGTTTGTTGGTTGCTCAGTGGACAGGCGCTGGAGAGGACACAGAGTCAGACACACGAAGACAGACAGACATATGTGAGCCAGCTGTTCTCCCTCTTCCTCTTCTCTGCCCCTGTGTAAGAAACCAACAGGTGTTTGTCTTCAGGTGACAGATGTCGACAGTTTGTGGCATGTGTTTGCAGCAGCGTCAGTTTGCTTCAGGGCTTCAGATGGCGAGCCGTGTCTGTAACAGATCTGAGAGACCGCCCTGAATTAGTCAAAGAAACAGGAAACCATGAAACGGTGGAAAAGACACATGGAGATGGCAAGAGTTTGGATTACATTACATCATAAAGAGGCACTCATTTAAGGGACTTGTTGTGTTCTTGACAAAAATCTCTGTATTTGTATATATGATGCCTGTTTGTTTGATCGCCAAAGGAGGCATTATGAACTTTTTTTTTGACAAATTGTAATGTAAATGTTTCACAATTAATAAACAAAACAATCACTTTTTAATATAATTAACAGGTCTTGATGAGTTCCTCAAAGTTTTGAGTCTCTTGTGCTGTTGGCCCCAAAGATCCTACATATTTTGCGCCCCTTATGGACCATGAGGTGTAGCTTATATCTTTGCTGATCCTCACCTGAACATGATTGTACATTGATGGTCTGCCTGCTCTTTATCATTATCCAGTGGCTTAAGTAAGAGGTGGGGTGGCTTACTGCCTTCCTTCATGGTCAGAGAAGCCAGTATTTCAACACAGCATGTTTCCTTAATGTCTGATGATATAACGATGATGTAACTTTATGATGTAATTCAGTATATCTTACATATTGATCAGTTAAGTAAGCCATTTGAAAAGCCCAAAGACAGTTCTAATGACGGTAAACTACAGTTTAAGTGAGTATATGAACAACTGAAGTGTGTTGATCTCAATGTAAAGCCAGTCCATGAACCAACATGATCCCAGAGTATATTGTCACACAGAAGTATTGTGTGCTTACTAAGGAAATCAAAAAACTCCCAGTGTAATAAGTTATATATATCTTTCATATGGGAGTGGCCCTGCGGAAATATTTGGTCCATTCAAGGACAAAAAGGAGAAGAGGACAGATGACTGGGAGATGAAAACGATGGAGCGGATGATAAGAGGCTCATTATTCTGTTTCTATTTCTAGCACTTTGTATCCCCTTCTCCTGTTGGACAATAGAGACCTCCACTGTGTAAGCATACAACCTACATCCTCGCCCGTCACTCTCCATGTGTGTGTATGTGTCTCCTAAGTTATACTTTAGTTGTCATGGCAACATTTGCTCCTCATGGCATATGAGGATGTTTTCAGTGGGGTTGGTGTATAATGAGACGAGGTCTCTTGTTTTCAGAGGGAGATGTTCGTCAGTTTGACCTTTCCCCTCCGCAGATCAGAAGATCAGTCTGATCATACGACTCGTTCTCTCTGCATTAAGATGTCTCATTTTCTCTGGTTTTTAAAGGCTCTAGTCTCATTACAATAAGGTCTGGCATCTTTCTAGTCGCCATTATGGAGCTGAAACACATCACTGGGTAATTGTAGTGTTTAAAGGTTTTTCTGACACTCTTATAACTCTGCGGGTATTGACTCTGTTTTTGCCGTTGGTAAAAGAAAGATCATTAGAAACATTAACACAATCATGTGATGAAAAAGAAGATATACTTTATTAATCCCGCGTCGGGAAATTCAGTTTTGCACTCTATTGTTGAACATGCTACACACATAGGCTGATATACACACACATGCACAAACAAGATCCTATGGACATGTAATAATGGAGAGATGTCAGAGTGAGGAGACTGCCCACTGCGAGCGCTCCTGAGCTGGTGGGGGTTTGGTACCGTCCTTGCTCAAGGGCACATCGGCAGTGCTCAGGCAGTGAACTGGCACCTCTCCAGCTCAGACCAATTTCCAGATTTTAACTGATGTTATAAGATACCAATCTATTTTTTTATTGACTCTGCTTCAGCACAACACATCTTCATAGTCTGAACAGTACTGACTACTTTAAAGCAAAAGTCTAACATCTGGGGATTATTGACTTTCTAAGAGGCTCTCATAAACTGCTCTGTTAAATATTTTGTCTGCAATTTGTCTGTTTTTCATTGTTTTTAATCTTCTTCCTCTAAGCGATCTCCCAGTCTCATCAAAAGTCATCATCAAACTCTTCTACAGGAATCAATCGAGTGAAATTACCCCGAACAATTCTTCAAATACTTCTCTTAACAGCTGAGGGTCCCTCTGTTTCTGTTAAAGTCCTTCACCAAGTTTCTGTTCTGCTTTTTAATTAAGTGGATGTTTGGAAAACAATAACAATTGTGTGATCAGTGTGTTTAAATTTTGAGAGCAAATGCTGCTAGGTGGTTTGAAAGGAAGGGAGGTTTACGGTGATGTTGTAGGATCATGTGCTTCTCTGCTGAGAAAAACTGTGAATAAAAAAGAAAAACCTTAAAATGGAAACATATCAACTCCCACGTTGCAGCTAAAGTATTGCAAATCTTTAAATCAGAGAATATGTGTGAGAGTGAATGTAGAGCACATCAGAGCAGGAGTGTGTGAATGAGTTGTAGATAGAGTTTGTTTGAGAGGTCAAGGCAGATCTGGACAGAGAGGCTGAAGGACTGAGATTGACACAGAGGGCTGCTAATCCTGGAGTAAAGTAGATTATGGTAACATAGAGCTGCCCCCCGGCCTGTCTGTAGGAAATGGATCTGCAGCTACTGAGTTGCTGTGGGTGGATAAACTGCAGGCTGTGTGTGTGAGTACTGCTCGATATCACTCAGCTCTTCTCTGAACCCTTTCACTCTTCTCTGACCTATCTGCCGTCTCCAAGTGTCTCTTAACCTGCTCTGTTCTGACCTGCTGTACACAGTTTGTGTGCATGTGGGTGCAAGTGTGGTATCTGAGTACTGAGTTATTGAGCAAGTCGGGTGTATGTAATGTAGCGATGAACAATAATGATAAGTTCTTTGGTCCTTTTTTTGAAAATATACCTCTTATCATTTCTGACTGAAAGTGCCCATGCTTTTATTCGTCGTCTCCCGCAGGAAATTTGCCAGGCCAGGTGGTAGCACCTGAAATAGACAGTGCAGATTAATGAACATTAACATGTTAATGCGAATGCTGAAACTGTTCTTTATGCGTTACATTAGCGCCCACTGGACTTTACATTTATTTTCTTTACATGCACTCTGTGAGTAGCTTACATACACTGTAAGATTTCTTCTAGTCCACTGCACAGCTCCTACATTGCACCTTTTGTACATTGTGTTTTTTATTTCATATTTTACATTTTAAAATTATATTTTATATATTGTAATAGCTTCTTATACTGTATTATTTAAGCTGTTGCTAGTTCTGCTTTATTTCCTTGTTAATTGTTTAGCACCAATACACCAAGTCACATTCCTTGTATGTGTAAATGTACTTGGCAATAAAACCCGATTCTGATTCTAATTACCATAGTCCCATAGGAAGGTATACACACGTATACAAATTAACATAAACAGCAAAAACCAAACAACGAGTAATGACCAGACAACTACATAAGCTGTACATTAGTTGACAGAGACACACAAGCATAAAAAGTGGCTGTGTGAGGATGTTTAAAACAAACCAGGATAAAGTGACCTTCTTGGTTAAAGTGTGTAATATGCTAAGCATACACTTGTGTATTTACAGCAACATTAATGCAAAATAAATACAAAAATATATAATTAATAATATTAATAATACAAGCTGTTAGGTAATCATGAACTCCCTTTTTATTTACAAAGTGTTTTTAAACATTTTCTGATCATTTGAAGTATGCTTGTCCAGGAATAAAGGGTTTTCAGCCTTCACCTGTGTTCAGCATCTCAGATAGAGAGGCTGCAGGTGCTCCATCTCTCAATAACAAGAACAAATTACATTTTTTATGACATGCATTACACCTCTCTTTCTTTCTGAGTTACACAAAAACATGCAGAAATGTTACCCGGTGAGTGTGACAGATGAAAACAGCACACACGTCAAACCTGGGGGGGAGTAAAGACCTCTCTCTGGGCCTCAGCAGCACCGTCGTCACACAGTTTGACAACACAACAGAGTGCATGTCACGGAGTGTGACAAGGCTAATATCACATTTTGTAAAAGGTCTCTTTGCACAACAAGACAGGCGGTAAATGGAAAATGGGAAACTCTGGGCTGATGGGAACTTTCAGGTGTGCTTAAGCTGACAGATTTAATGACCCACTGCGATATGGTTTTCTAAACGCACAACACCACAAATATGAAGGAAAAGGTGTTGTGTGTGTGTGTGTGTGTGTGTAAGTAGTTTATGTGTGTCTACATGTATTGTTACATGTGCTGATTGCAGTCCTGGTGATTGTCTGTGTGTCTGCTTGTTAGCAGGAAACCCTGAAGTATATGTATCTGACCAACCTTTTCACCTTTGGGCCTGGCTGGACAGATACACACAGGATAAAGACATGTCCACGTAGACTGAACTCTAGGTAAGGTGCACTTTGAGAAGCATTCCTGCAGGATTTCAGTTATTAACATGAACATTTCAGCTATGCAACCGCTTGGTAATTTCTGAGCCTATGGCGACAGATCGAGACCTTATTTGGATTGAAAATCTCACAAATATGACCCCAAGTTTTTCCTGTGCAGATGATTTTTTACAACCAAATGGCCACGTTTTGTTCATATCTTTCATGACAACATTTACGAGTGTTTGACATGAGATAAGAGTAAATCTTTTCTGCGCTCCAGTGTGATAGTGAAGGATATGCCTTCAAGCCTTTGTGCCTTCCCTTTTGCTTGTGTGGCCAGATGCTTGCCTGTGTGTATGTGTGTGTGTGTGTGTGTGTGTGTAGATAAAATGTATCTGTGTCTCAACTGATTACCTCTGTCGCTATTTCTCTATCAGATTGTCTGTCCGCCTGACTCTGACCTGATTTCTTCTTTTGAAACAGAGGTTGATTCAGTAATACAAGCAGCCAGTGTAAATAGTGACTTAAATCAGACATTTAATGTACGAGGTTCAGATAAAAACAGAAGCAAAGATGTGTGTGCAGTAGACTAGTATGAGGATGCTGGATGTGTCATAGTGGTTTGTAGGATCCTATTTTCTGTCACATCTTGAAGTGAAAGGAAAGGTTAGCTGAGTGCACACAGTATGAAATGCTCATACATACAAAAAAGGAGTGCATTGCATCTCTACCACACACAGCATATAGTTGAGGGCCTGCAGGGGGATATAGGAAATGTGTTGACCATGTTTTTTTTTTTTTAAATCCCTGTGGTAAACTTATTCTGTGGTATATTGCAATGTGGCAGTGGTGTTGTTATTGCTGCAGCCTGAGCACAAACCTCACTGTGACACGTATGGCTTTTTCAGCTATTAGCAAAGGATGTAGAAAAGAAGTGACTGTTGCATTTTGGTCTAGCAATATGAAGCCTCAAGTTCAGCATTTCTTAGGGCTGGGAATCCTTGGGTGTCTCGCGACTCGATCTCAATTCTTGGGGTCACGATTCGATTGACAACCTATATTCGATTCAAAGTGATTCTTGATTCATGATTCAAAGTCTATTTTTGAATCAGTATATACTACAGGATCTACCCCAGTCGTCTGTGAGACTGGATGTATTTCTTGTTGCTCCATTTGGCATTCTACTGAGTTAAAGAGCTAGCCATAGCAATTAACAGGGAGTGACTAATTAGCCCCAAAAAATAAATCGATTTTTGAAAGTTTAAAATCTCAGAAGATAAGAATCTCGATTTTTACATTTATCGATTTTTTTTCCCCCCACCTTTAGGAATTTTGGCCATCACCATCTTGTTTTTATCTGAGCCAGGAGTGACCACTTTTGAATGTGAGGGTGGATACCAGATGCCAGCACTTAGTCAGTCACAGGGAAGCCTACTCCGCTCTAACGTCAAATGACTTTTAATGAGATAATAATTTACAAAATGGAAATGAATGGAAATGTATGGTTCATTTCACTTGATTGTATGACTCTACACAGACTTCTTCTTGGTACCAGTGTAGTCGCCCCCTTCTGGACATTAGAAAAAATGCAGTTTTAAGGCACCTCTGCATAGGCTTTTTTTTTTTTTTTTTTTTTTACCCAAAGGCTGAGTCCACTTCTAAACAACACTTCATTTGTTTAAGACTTTTAATATGCAATCTGTTTGACTTGCCTTACAGTACAAAGTTTCAGGTAGTTGGTTAAGCAGTGTTAACTCTGAAACCTAAAGGCCAGTGTCTCAGCTGATAAGTAAGTGTTGTTGTAATGTAATCAAGGCTTCAGAGGGACAACCTTAAATCCTTAGCTATTCACTGCACATGTGGCCCAGGCCCCTTTAATCAAAGGATTTGCTCTCTTATAAGACATTTAATTGACAGATGATACAGCGAGGCAATAAGAGTCTGCAATCACAGGTTAAATTTATGTGCTTTACTCCCCATCTGGTGTGTGCGTGTGCGTGTGTGTGTGTGCGTGTGTGTGTGTGTGTGTGTGTGTGTGTGTGTGTGTGTGTGTGTGTGTGTGTGTGTGTGTGTGTGTGTGTGTGTGTGTGTGTGTGTGTGTGTGTGTGTGTGTGTGTGTGTGTGTGTGTGTGTGTGTGTGTGTGTGTGTGTGTGTGTGTGTGTGTGTGTGTGAATGATTTAGGGTCTCTGTGGGACACTGAGGGGAGGACTTGGCACGTGGCAGCAGGAGGTCAGCAGTGACAGACACAGACCAGCAGATGTTGGAGAAAAGGGGGGAGGAGGAAAAGGGACAGAGAGAGATGGGGGGGACACATGAGGAAAAGAAGGACTGGCAGTGGAGAAACTGTGGGAGGAGTTGATTGGCGAGGGAGGTGCTGTAATGATGGATGGATGAGCAGAGACAGAAGAGATTGTGAGCAAAGAGTGGGAGGGATGAAGGGTAAGAGGGGGCAGAGATGTGAGGGAGGAGAAGATCCAGGCCATGGGGCAGCTGTAAAAGAGCAAAGAAGAGATTTAAATTCAGCTGAAATAAATTAAGACATCACCTGTACACAGAATAAGTAAAATGATTGAAAATCTGATCAAGAACAGTTATTCCTTATTTAGCACTAATGCTGGTTGAAATGCGGTATTGGCTTTCCTGTCAGTGCACCGATCAAATAACATAATGATCACTGGTTACATCAGAAGTGCAGTGCTACAGAGAAAAGTGTCCTTTTAGTCAAAACAAGAGCAGCTGGTATCAGTGGGATTGTCTTCATCAGCTCGTACTCATAACTCATATTCAAATTGTTATCCTATGAACAAATGGCTATTAACATGTATTCTATTCTAAAAAATTGTATCAGAACGTTTCTGTGTAAACAGGAGATGTTGTAATGTGAAGCATTTTCGAGAACACTTACTTGCTGACGGGCTTCATTCTTTAAAAAGCAAACAACCATTCAAAATTGTGAAACACAGGATGGGGAAATGTGTTCATAACTGCTGTCTTCAAGCTCCTGTGAGGAGATTTTAGCTGTTTATCAAATGTTACCATTGGCAAACAACATTGAATACTTCTTTAATATGATTTGCCTTTTGGATATATAGCCTACGTAGAGACACATTTTTTTTTTTTTTTTACATCTTACACATTCACAATGAGTGATGCATTTAACTGTTAGAAGAAGCCATGGGATTTTTGTTCAGGAAACACTACTCATGATGAACAGGACAATATCGGCACGTCCTTATAGGAGCTGTAAGTGTGTTAAAAAACCTGAGGAAGAA
Organism: Labrus mixtus; assembly: GCF_963584025.1. Lineage (NCBI taxonomy): Eukaryota > Metazoa > Chordata > Actinopteri > Labriformes > Labridae > Labrus > Labrus mixtus. The sequence goes on from NC_083619.1 coordinate 12,533,802, forward strand.
ATGAAACTAACAAAAGCAAAGATGAGAACACTTTGCACATTTAACTCAAGGCGTTCAGGTTTGTCTGCTTTATTGAAGACGTGGCCTTTGATAAAGAGAGAAAACTGTGTTTTGAAGAAAGAGCGAGGGCAGACATAATGACAGTGTAATTGAAGAGCCTGAAAGAGAAGGGATCACGGCATGTGTGCTTTATGCTGTACAAGGTGAGATCCTCTCTCTCTCTCTCTCGCTCTCTCTCTATTCCTCTCTCTCACAACCTTTCCATGTCATGTTTCATTACAGGAAAGCTCCCTGAGAGAGAGAGAGAGAGAGAGAGTGGGAAATGAAAGCATCAGATCTCTGTCTGTCCCTCCTGCTGCCTCCATTTACTATCATTGATTGTGCAGCCAGGCTGAATTGATGCATACCTGCTCTACTCAGATGGCCATCTGTATCAATGTATCAATGTGTGTGTGTGTGTGTGTGTCAAGGTCTTCAAAGTGAGTCGGCATTTAGTTAAGAGACAAAACAAAAAAGAAGAACATTTATAAAGGAAGTGGGGATAGAAAAGATACAAAACAATAAAACACAAAAACTGGCCACTAAATAATCAAACAAATCACTGAAACAAAGTTAACTGAGGTATGTTTCCGATTGTGTACTTGTAAGGAAACGACTCCTGATCATTTCAACACAAACCCAATGTGTTCATCATCATCATCAGCCTTTCACTATCATCTCATCCAAACAGGGCGTGCTCCTGCCGCTCTTTCTCTCAGCCATCTGCACACAGTACACCTACACTACACTGCTTTTTATTTTTTTTTATTTTTTTTTTTTTACTCTCCTTCTCTTTCTACCCCACTGTCCTCACCCTTCACCCCTAGGCTGTACGATTCAGACCCCTGTTCCTCCCACTTCCTCCCCTCTGCTCATTTTTTATCCCCACTCCATCCATTTACCCCCCCACCCCCACCCCCACCCCCACCTCCTCTGTCGATAGCTCTCCCCTGGGCCAGTCGGACAGTTGGATGGCTTTGTGTTTGACACGTGTGTTGGCAGAGGGCACTGCAGTCACACGCGCACACACACACACACACACACACACACACACACACACACACACACACACACACACACACACACACACACACACACACACACACACACACACACACACACACACACACACACACACACACACACACACACTTTCAGTTTCTGTCAGTTTCTATTGTCAGTAAGTAGCTCAGCTGTAAGGCCCCTAGCCCTAATTGTGTGTGTGTGTGTGTGTGTGTGTGGTGAGGACAGGCCCCCATTGTCCTGCAGATTAACTCTCCCTCACACACACACACACACACACACACACACACAGACAGACAGACAGACCCCATGGGTTCCCCTTAAGTGTGAATGTGCCTTGAGGCAGAAAATCAGGGGGCAATTTACGGGAGGGTCCAGCAGAGAAGATGGGGGAAGAATCACAGACTCAACCCTTCGTTTGAAGCTCTAATGTCAAACTGTATCTTTGTTCCTTATGATGGCATAAGTAAGTCTAAATCCCCTTTATTAAAAGGAGGAAAACTTCCAAGAACTTACTGAATAACAAATGTAGCACACACACATGGACTCACACATAAATAGACTAAGGGTTCACTCACACTAGGCAATCCGTTAACACCCAATGTCCAGTTTGTTTGACTGGTGTAAGTGCTGCCACAGTACACTTGTCTTGGCCCTGGCATGGCTGGGAGAGGAGGGCTTCGGCAGAGTATGGTTGCTCATGCACAAGCACAGACACGCTACAGGGACATAATGTAGCCTAATCGATGCAACCGACGGCAAAGGTTTCACTATAGAGTGTTCATTTTAATTGATGAAGCCTCAGTTACTTCACCCATCTGTTACTGCAGGAGGCTTTTGACGCATATTGATGGAGGTTGCCGTGCTGAAAATGCTGTCACACCTCTGCATCGTACCTACGTGATATCCAAGCCGCAAAATCCTGCAGTTCATGGCATGTCACTTTAAGGCTGGTGGCAGAAGCGCCGGAAGTCACATACAAACCCCCTTCAAATAAAGCCAATTTTTACAACAACAACATTAGTCTAATTATCTCGTCTGGATTGCTACACATTGTACAAGGGGAGAGTTTTTTGATAACTCATCCATTTCGATTTTGTGAAGGATGAGCGTTACTCACAATGAGGGGCGTAGCTGACCTGACTGATGGGCGGCCGAGTTGTAGCTGTTAAAACCTGCCTCAGCTCCAGCTCTTAGCTATTCGTTAGGTTGACTGAAAGGCAGAGTTTTTACTCGAAATTTGGACAGACGTGAATATTCAGAGCCTGAGATAATACAAGAACTCAGAGGTCTTTGGGAAAATCTGTGACTGTCTAGGAATACGACAATGATTGCATATGCACAAAAGGTACCAGTGCTCAGGCCCGAGTGAGGGGGGGGGGCAATCGTGCTTCAGAATCAATATGAAAGTCTTCAGGCGTAATGACGACAGAGCCTCCTTACAGCGCTGTAGTGGAACTGTAGAAGGGCTCCAGACACTAACATGCAGAAAATAACACAAACTAACCAAAGCCAGCATGGTTGCCATATCAGAGGACATGTGCCTGCAAACAACATTAACAATTTTTAATTTTTAAACTTTAATTTCGGTGATGGCTGGTTTCAGCAAAGCCTCTGTAAACTAAACCCCGGTAAAGCCTCTAATCCAATGGAATTAGGGGGCTGATTTTGTGGGTTTTGTATTTTAAATGCAAATTAAACTAAGTAAGCAGCAGTAAAATAATGAGCTCAGCCCTCATGTAAGCTACTTCAACATACACACCGCTGATCTTTTAATATCACTGCAGAATCATCAGGTTGTGGTATTACTGCACTTAATTGGCCTTTTGGAACTGCTGATGCACTACTTGAGCTAACGGGATTTAAAAATCCGATGGGATTACAGCAATTAAAATACACATCAACAAACATACATTTAAATGCACTTTTAAGTTGCCTTTACCTTGAATAACAGATTACATTCTAGTAAATGACAATGTGACATTGGAGCATAATTCAGTAAGTTTACATGCACAGTTAAGTCGAGCTACGATTAAAGCTTGTTGGAGATCTCATATTACACTCATTTTCACATTTAATGTTCCAATCAGACAGAATCTGTGATCAGCTGACATGTAAGGGCCAATGAGAACCCAGTGTAGCCTGAAATAGACGTCACAGCCTTCTCAAAGCACAGAAATAAGAAAGAACTGTTTTTTTTATGGCTTTTTGTGCCTTTATTGGAGAGAGAGGACAGACGATAGAGTCGGAAATCAGAGAAAGAGAGAGTGTAGGCGTGCAGTAACCACTGCGCCCCAAGACGAACTGATTTGAATTTTTCACAATCAGTCCTAACTCCTAACACTATATATGAGTTTAAAATGGGGATTAGGGTAATAGATCAACTTTAAGGCTATTGAACTTGAATACTGTCCTTGTCCCCGTAAACAAGCCGCAGGTGTGTCCGACTCCGCTACTGTAGGTGTCAATATTCCTCTTTCAGCTAATTACTTTTGGTAGGACCTTTTTGCAATTGACTTATCACGTCACATACCAAACAATCGATGTTGCCGTTCATAGTTTTCCTTCCTTCATACTTTAATATGTTTATGTCCAGTCCATGTAAATGAGTGACACTCTTTCAGGCTCTCTAACCTCACTTCAACCCCCCCTTTCCTACCTGTGTGTATTATGTTAAGCCTGCAGTGTCTGCCTATATTCAAAACCATTGACCTATATCGGCTGCTGTCTGGAATAACAGCAGCACAGTGAGGAGGTTGGGGTTGATGTTTGCGCTCATGTATATATGAACTATTTGTGTGTATGTGGGTCAAAGGTAAAGTGTCTGACCCGTATGTCTGCCTCAGGTGATCCGTGGCCACCTGTGTGTGTTTGTACTGATCTGCACGTTTCCTTTTTTTCCAACGCTCAGTTTGAATGAAGCCAATTGACTGTGTCTGTGTCTGTGTGTGTATAAGAATTACAGCCGTGTGTGTTCAAACATGAAGTATTCAGACATGTTTTTTTGGTCTAAAAAAGTTAATTAGCCTTAAAAAAAATTAATGTAATTCCAGGCAAAAATATTGAGAAGCTCTAAATTGCTTTCTGAATGTTAGTTAGATGAGAAGGTGAGATGATTTACCATCATTTCTCCTACTGCATGTTGCATGTGAATGCGTCTGCAGATAAGTGATGTAATGATAAGGTGAATCTAATTTATATAGTGGGAGTGGTGGTGTTGTGGGGAGTTTGGTTCCCCGGTGGTTGCTTCAGCCCTGGGAAAAGGAAGTGCATACAGGAAGTGAGCTGGCTGTGCCTCAGTCCTGCGTGACTGCGCTCACTATACTCTGCCTTTCCACTTTCTATATGTGTATGTATAGAAAAAAACAAGTGTGCACATCCATGCACTCCTACAAGGAGTATTTCAAAAGAGTGTGTGTAAGGGCATGGCTATGTTGATGTTTGTTTATAAACACAGAAAATGTAGTTGCATGCATGTTTAGAGTTGAGCAGTGACCTTGGATTTTTTGTGAATGTGCTTTTCCAAAGTCTTTCTTCACTTCCCGGACTTTGTGAATGAGTGATGCAGAGTGTATTTGGGAAAAGGCTGTTAAGCGGCGAATTAGTCATCACTTCACCTCGGCGCCAAGTTATGCAGTATGTGGGCAGAAATACAACAAGACGACAGGACAGAACAAAACAGAACAGAACAGGCATGTGATGCATTTACTGGACTAATGTGACGTAGAGAAAAAGAACACTATGTACTACAACAATGTACCATTTGTCCTCTTAAAGAATAGTTTGTGCCTTCTATTATAAAATACCTTACATGAACTTGTGGTTAACCTGATAGACTGGCATGTTTCAACTTGATCCTATACAGACGCCCATAAGCTCCACTCGTGCCATGTTCGTGGCACGTGTAGGTGTGTGTACGTAAACATGTGTGTTGGCGTGTACCTCAAACAGCAGGGGGAGGTAGGAGTTACTTAGTATGGTTGGTTGAGCTTAAGGGGGAGTCAGTCAGGACAGGGAGGGAGGTAAGGCGTGTTTTTCTCTCAGCTGCCTGCCGGTCTGGTTGCTGTTGGTAACTTTGCTTGATGAGATCAGAGGGGATCGGCTTTCAGTGTTTCATCTCTCTCTCTCGCTCTCTCTCTCTTATCCCTCCCTTACCCACTCAGAAAGGCTGAAGTGGAGCTGAAACTGGAGCGCGGCTCAAAGTCTGTAGTGACGGCGCTGCCTTGGAAACACTCTTTTTTGGAGTTGGAGCGCGACTGTGTTTGGGGGTGGGTGGGGGGGGAGGGGGGGAAGGTGAGGGGAGGAAGAAGTGATAGCCTCGGGACAGATAAGCTCCAGGGAAGGAAAAAAAAAAGGAGGGAGGAAACAAGGGAGGAGTGTGAGGTGGGCAGTTCTCAGAAAGAACAGTGAGTCGCTTCTCTTTCTCTCTCAGACAGAGTTACCGACTGCTGCTCTCTTCTTCTCTCTTCCTGACCGCTCTGAGTTCTCTCTCTCTCTCTCTCTCTCTCTCTCTCTGCCTTTGGCTGACTGGAGGTCTTTGGTTTTGTTTTGTCTGGATCTGAACATGGACTCGGGCTGAACGTCTATACACGCGGCGAGACATGAGAAGAGACTCTGGAGATTCAATGTAAGCAGCTTGAGTGTTGTGCTAAATACAAGATGAAGTGTGGAGAGAGAGAGAGAGAGTGTGTGTTTGTAGAGATGGTTACTATTTTGAGAAGCGTTTGTGTTTGTAAGAGGAACAGCCTAGAGTTGGCTTTTGTTTGAGAATAGAGACACAGACAATGGGCGTTACATTAGCTCTCAAAATGATCTGTTTTCATTCATTTTGTTCAGATCAGAAAACACTCTTCTTCTGCTGTTTACCTTTCAAACCTTTTTCAACATTTCAATTCCCCTCTCCTATTGATGCTACTGTGAACTCACCCTCTCCTCCCCACTCCTCCCCTTTGTCGCTTATCTTCTGTTGCCTTTAATTCTCTTAATGGTCTTGAGGCCCCAGCTGGCCAGATGGGATACCCCTCTGTGTATGTGCGTGTGTGTGTGCGCGCGCGTGTGTGTGTGAGTGTGTGTGTGTGTTTGGGTGAGATAGGGCAGTAAGAGTTGTGGGATAAGCTGGATTGCCCCTGCTCACATACAATAATAGGATAGACAGCGCTTTCTATTTTTAAACACACTGTTGGTCTGTATGTAACAAACACCTCTCTCTAATCGGACAGTTTGCCCTGCGCTGCCTGCTGTAGCTTTTCCCTCACTCTGTGTTTGGTCTCTGGGTTCTGGTAGGAAGGTGTATTTGTGTGGTCCATCCTGGGATAGAGAGATAGCAGCCCTTCTTTCTGACTTTATCCTTTGTTTTGTCAGCTGCTGACCTCTGTTACTCTCTCTCTCTCCACATCTCTGCCATTGTTTGTGTTCTCTTTATTTCAGGCTGATTTGTACAGCTACAGCCTTCCTCCACCACAGCATCTGCATGTGCTTTATACTTTGACCCTCAATTTAAATAACTGCTATTTTTCTGCACTATTTTTAATGTTCATCCTCTCTTTCTATTTGTTTGATGTTCCCCCCTGGTTGCTGGTGGGGAGGTTTCTTTAGTATCTCATTGTTGTGTGTGTGTGTGTGTGTGTGTGTGTTCATAAGTGTATTTGTATGCTTTTGTGGATGTACTTAGCAAATGTCACTCCTGGCACAGCGTGCCCTGGTTCACTTTGCACAGAGCAATTTTGGAGAACACCACGGTGAGAGGCAAGTGTGTGTGTGTGTGTGTGTGTGTGTGTGTGTGTGTGTGTGTGTGTGTGTGTGTACCAGCGGCCAAAGTGACGCCATCAAATCACTTGTGTGATTACACAAAATCTTTTTGCTTTAAAATAATATACAAACAGAGAAAAGCAGCAGGTTCTCTCACTTTAAAACTACAAACGACATGTGTTATTTGTGGTATTTTTTTAGCCATGCAGCGTGGTCCTTGAGACAGCTGTGTTATCTGGTCTACTTCTTTGAATCAGCCCGAGATATCTCAACAACTATGGGTGAAATATTATGAGAAGTTGTACAAACAATCAGGCAAACAATCATATGCCAGAAAGGTTTATTTCACTAACAAAATCATTGTATTTTATGTCCAGTTGCATTTAGCAAAAAATAATACAAAGTATGTTTAATAAGTTTGTAGAAAGACATGAATGAGTGCTAATATTAGCATTTAGCTCTGATCAATTCACTGCTTAGTAAAGCCTCGTAGAGCTACAAGCATGGCCGTAGCTTTATTAAGTGAATTAAAATTGAACATAAAAGGAGTTTTGTTATTTATTAATGACAGTTTTACGTATTCCATATATATTAGCATATAAATCAATCAATACGTTTGGATTTAGTGCTACACCGCGGTCTGGGCTCCTAAATCTCCTTTTCTTAATTATTTAAATCCATCCACAAATTAACATCAAAAAATGTCCATTTCATACACTTTTCTTCTTCTTATTTCTTCTTGACAGTTCCTTAAGATGAAAAAAATTCCTGGGTAGTGTGTGACTCGTGTGGGTGTGACACGTTTCATCACACTGTTGAGCAAGCATTTTGAATGTTAAACGAGCGAGGCAGCAGTGCGTCATATTCAGGCAGACTTTGATTCAGTTTCATTACTGCTGGGGTTGTGAATCTGCCACCTGAATCTACCGCCACCCCGCAGAGCTTTATGGATGGTATTGCCAAGGCCTTCTGGCGTGTGTGCGTGTGTGTGCGTGTGTGTGCGTGTGCGTGTGTGCGTGTGTGTGCGTGTGCGTGTGTGTGTGTGTGTGTGTGTGTGTGTGATGAATAGGCTTAGCGTAGGTGTCTGTAAAGAAGTGCTCAATCACTGTAGCACTAACGGTCTTCCCTAAGGGTATCATGGATTTTAAGGTGTCACAGCTGCAAAAGACAAGACAAAGTGTGTGAGTACTTGTGTGTGTGTGTGTGGGTTAATATATCTTTGTTTTTTAAACCTGTCTTCATGCAAAACAATTTAAGGGAACTATTTTGTTTCGCTTCCTAGATCAATTATGATGCAAGTTCTTTATTTAAGAAAGAGAATGAGGGAGTTTTTGTTTTCGTGTTTCAAGAGACGAGCAGATTAATGTGATCAGATGACGACGTGTGGGAGAAGGCACATGATTCATTAGGGAGGCACAGACATGATTTCCTTCATAAAGAGCTCAGACTATGAAGTAAGACTGAAAAGGACAGACTGTTTTTTTTGTGTTTTTTTTAAGTGGAATTGGGAATACAGCAAATGTGATGCATTAGGGAAATTTCACTAAACTCTAGGGTGAAGGTCATTTATTCCCACAACACATTCATAGTCAATTCCATGTTTTTGTAAGTTTAAAAAAAATTTTTTTTATGCCTGTCCGGGTTCATGTGCACTCGTATGCAGCTGTGTGTGAATTTGCTCGAGTTGGGTGTTTTGCAGAGGCTGCTTTTCTGGCGCGCTGAGCTCGCATTGATTGCCGCATGGTGGACGCTGGGGCATTTGGTGGCAGGCCCGAGATAATTTGTACCAATTGAGAGGAAGTCTCTATGGATTTACTGGTACAGTACATCTGAGAGAAACAGGGACAGAAGACAAATGGAGAGTAAAATATGGAAAATGGCAGAGTACTGGGGCGGGTTGGTTGGAAAATGAGGTGAAGGATGATAGATAAAGATAAACCTGCTAAAACAGGTAAAAGGGTCCAGCTACTGTATTTCTTGCTACAACTGCCCAATGAGTCCAGAAATGCCTGCATGAGCACACAACTGCCTCTCATCACCTGTAAGATACGTTGAAAGCCTTGTGGTCTGTATTTTGACATCCTGTTAGCAGCCAGAAGCTACAGTTTATGTCTACCTCTGGCTTCATTGGCTTCACTCACATGGATTCCCTCCTCAGTAGGAATGAATGTCAGCAACGGGGATGAATCTTCCAAACTTGTTCATGTTTCCCATCATTGAGTTTTAAATGCTTATTTTACCAATACTTCAAATTAAGAACCAGAAATGTGTAAAACTCATTTCATCCTGCATTTTTAATTAAGCTGGTGCAAATTTCCCAAACATTTGCATGCTACCACACAAACATAAGACAGACAGCATGGGAACATCATGTGCGAAATATTAGCTTGTTAGCAGTGTCACTGTGTACAATGAAAAACAAAAAAACTCACTATATCTTGACTTTGCCTTTTCAGAGTGCTGCATCAGAGTATGGTAGGAAAATACTAGACCGCTCTAGCAAACATACATTTTCCCACTATGCATCATGAAAAGGCGATTACGACCAATGGCCAAGCAAAATACAGCCCTGACATAATTAAATGTCAGACCAAGAGAAAATACATTGTCCTTTTGCAGTTACGGTCACTATTAATATCTCTATCTAAAGCTCTCTTATTAGTGAATGGGAAGTTTTGAATAGGTGAATTCTTTTGGACCTGGCCTGTGAGTATGTCAGCTAATGCTAATGTTAGCATTTAGCTCAGGCATCAAGCCTTGCAGAGCCTCTAGCATGGATTCGGCTCCTCAGTCTTGGGGATGTTAAATAATTGATTCAGTAAGTTAATCTTCTAATAGAACTGTTGTTGACTCAAGCGCCAGTGAGGAGCTTTCAGTCTGGGTCCATTTTGGCAATCCCTGCAGACAAAGTAGTACCTCTTATCTCTTTGCTGACTTTGTCCTGTAGATGTGTCAGCGCTGTTTTCTTATGAAAATTCTCATCTCATCCTGGTTTCTTCTAGCCAATCAATTCACTCACTGTGAATCTTTCAATGAATCTAAACACAGACTATTTCCTTAGCAACTCACTTCAGAAACTGTTTCATAACCAGATAAAAACTCCCCACATGATCTTTCATTTAAGCTTTGTCTGTTATGTCATATTTTTTAGATAAATTATTTAAATAATTCTATATTTCCCTAAACCCCCCCTTAGGGGTACGTTTCAGTACAACAGGGAATTAACGTTCCAAGATAACTTGCATGGTGACGTGCAAGAATAAAACACAGAGAGGAAAATGAAGCAAACATTTATATTATAGCTCTTCATAGCTGCAGTGTACCCAGTAGATTAAACAAACTACCATTCTCTGCGCATTGCTGACATTCATTCCTACTGAGGGAATCCCTGTGAGTGTGAGGTTGCCAGACGTAGACATAAACTGTAGCGTCTGGCATCTAACAAGATGTCAAAATACAGACTTCAGAACTTTAAACGTATCTTGCAGGTGATGAGAAGCAGAGATGTGGTAGAGAACGGCAGGGAGAGAGACAAAAGGAAAGGAAGAAATGTCCGCTTTGTGATTCTTTTTTTTGGGTTGTGTGTCATGGGAATGATGTAGAGATGTTGTAAATGTGTGAATTTTAAGGTTCATATAAGGTTTAAAATCAGTCATGTAATAACTGCAAAATGTGATATCGTTTAAATTAGCAAACCACCTACTTGTGCATTAAGTCTGAATTCAGTGATATTTTGAGTTCACTGACCCTTGAAAAACAAATCAAGTAGTTCATTTTGGTGACATATTTTATCACAGATTTATAGCTTTCCCCTCAGATTAAAAGAAAACGTCACATTTTTTGGAGCAAGCTGCTGAATTTCTCATGTGAAACCGAAACAGACTCATGAACTGCTTTAGTGCAGTTCATTAAGTGTTTAATAATTAGTGAGCTGTCTCTACGGATGAATGTCCCTGGTCTTTCAGTGCTCTGACTGAAATGGAGTTCTGCTTTGGCAAGAGTTGCATCTTCTGCTGTAAAAAAGAATGAACATGAAGGAGAGTTAACTATTTCTTTAAAATATCTTTTGTAAACGTTTGTCTGGATGTGACTGGCTTAAACAAATCCATTGTGTCTTTAGTGCTGACTCTTTGACAGCAGCTGTTTCTCCTGATGTCAGAGAGTCTTCAGGTGGTTGTGATGATAACTGGAGGACCAGGTGATACAGGATATTCATACACACACAAGCACACACATGAGCACACACCCTCAGGCCAGACATAAATGCATGAAAAGAGAAACAGGACGATTGAGTAACTGTGAAGCTGGCACAGTTTCGTTTTCCAAAAACTTAAAAAAGCTGATCTGGGTTATTCATGTGTTTCATGTTTAAACACACCACTTCAGATCCTCTGGAGATTTTTCTTTCTGTGGAAAAGCACAGAGACTTAACCAGTCTGGTCTGTGAGGGTGGTGCAGGATTAGTGAGAAGTTCCTCACCAGTTTCCTTTCTCTTTTATTGTCTGTGTGCGTGCGTGCGTGTGTTTGGGCGAGTGGCTTCAAAGCCTGTCTGCCCAGTCAGATTTTGTTGGACAGTTTTGAATAAGACCTCTTTTCAAGCATCCACACATACGCAGCCCTCACATGCTTTAGAGACTGGAACTTGTTAGTGGTACAGCAGAGGTCAGCCCACACACCAGGTTGTACACTGTCCGTCTCTTCTCATCATTTTAAACATTTTTTTGGCGCGGCTTTTAGAAGACTTTCGGTTTTAATGCAACTTGAGGGATCCTCTTTGTCTCAAATTCAAAGACCTTTAAGCTGCACTTTACTCAATAAAATGTTTTTTTTTTTTAATTTCTTATTTTTCTCTATTTATTCTGTCTTTTTCTCCACATACTTCATGACACCTATCTTTCCACATTCCTGCTAATCTTGACCCAACATCCATCCCTGTAAAGCTAATAAGTGTTATACTATATAAATGTGATTATTTAAAGCCATAATCAAACTCAAAATCATTGTAGAGCTAGATCAATCAATGAGTTGATGATCTGAACATCATGGAAACTAGAGCTCGACCGATTAATCGGCCAGCCGATAATATCGGGGGATAGTAGCATATCATGCGACTATCAGTATCGGCTAATTTTATCGCGAATATTTGACATTATTCCAAGATTTATTTACCAGTCAAATAGTATTTCATTTGCTGGTGAAGGAGAATTGCTAGTGTAATTCAATGATACTAATATATAAAATTCCATATCGGTTTGGCCCTTATGGAAACTATTTGAATAATCAACCATTTTTTAAGTCTTCTAATTTGAACTTCTAGAGCTTGTGTGAGAGGAAGATGCCATTTTTATGGCCAGTAGATTCAATGAAATTAAATATACTGATAATATTTAACCCAAAATCTTATCACCTGTATTTTACATTAGTATGAGTGTGTCTGATCCTGTGTCCTCTCTGTACCTGTCTAACTCAGCTGAAATAAAGATGAAGCCAGGGGGGGGGCGAGGGTTGTTGGTCCTGAATGAGTTGGCTGCCGAAGAAGAGAGAGACGGAGGGAGAGAGAGGGATGAGGCAGGGAAAGTAAACAACAGATGGCTGAAACATGTTGCCTCAGTTCGCAGCAGCAGACGATGGCCAGCCCTCCACCATCCTCCTGAGAGGTTACTATGCAATGGCTACCGTGACGACACAGGTTCAGAGGTCAAGTGCCTCCTTGATGACAGTTCATAATGCCAGATTGTCATCCACATGCTGTGCCAGACTTAACAGACAGACCGACACACACAAACACACACATGAGTTTGTACCGTGTTAAGTAGAGATTTTTTGGGCTGAAGGTTGGTGGGGTTGCATCTGGAATCTTCCAAACAGCATCCACCCTTAACCCACCTGCCAGCCGTGATGACACACTTGGACAGTTGTCTGGGTTGGCGTCAGTATGTGTGTGTGTGTGTCCGGGCATTGAACCCTCTCACACTGAGGAGTAAACTGAGTGGTGGCAAACATCGCCTGCCAGCTGCCATGACCTCATTCACAGCCAGAGAGTCAGAGAGAATGGGAAAATGCAAGTGGCCAAAATGAGATGGAGGTGTTGGTGTGTGCCTGTGTGCGGAGGGCATTGAAATCTCACACAAATTACAACATGACCTCACTCTGTGGTGTGCTAGCAGACGGGCTTGGTGGGAATATTTCTGCTTGTGTCATTTGTCTTATGTAAAAGCCAAAACAAGTGACATATTTTAAGATGTACTGACTGTACTGCCTTTTATAATCAACACAAATACAGACGGTGATGTTTCTGAATGAAATGTAGTCTCTATTTGCAGCAGGGTATTGTTTATGAATAGATAAAGCAATCAAACCAAGCAGAGATACACCAACTGAAACAGGATTTAATAAAACTGTTACTGTGTTATCAACAAGCATTGTTCTTCTGTGGAGACGTTAATAAGCTGTGCATCACTCCTCTTGAGGTGTGAGACATGCTTACCAGAACAATTGTCAGCTCAGCGTACACGTAAAAATAAATTGGTGCTCTGTGGTTTGTTGCAGCAATGTAAAGACGTGCAGCAGATAGATGAGAACCACACAGAGTTGTGTCATCCACTTCCCTGTCTGCCTGAGGTGTGACTGGCTGCTTTTCCTGTGAACAGGAAGCAGCAGCTGCCATTCCTGGAAGAGATTACAGCATCAGTTTAACCACACACAACTATTTCTGTGTTTGTCTATGTGAGCGTGTGATCATGTTCAGTCACTTTATAGGCACTAACAAGGTGTTCAAGACAGATGTCTGTGAACAGTAAATATTACACAGATATTTACAGACTAGGGAAGTGAGATGTAGTCAGTTCAATCTAGAGAGCTGCACATGCTAAGAAACAAACCTCAGGTAAAATGTTATTTAAATCATTGTCTTGACAAATGTGTTAACTTGATAAAAGCAAAAAACAAAACACAAAAGAACAAATCGTTTTTTATTTATTTATTCAAAAACTAACTTTAATGTCATTTTTACCAAAATTTACACCAACATTTGTTGGGATTAAAATTAAAACTGTAAAAATATATCTGAATCTTGCCTCCCCACACTGGTAATAATAACATTAAACTGAATGTTGCTTAGTAAAGGACATATCAAAGATTTAGGTTTAATTCAGGTTTAATAATACATCACCAGGATGTAGATCTGCACAGTACATAAACCTGCCTGCTACTTTCTGTTTTCATAGTGTGAGGTTAAGCATAGGTCAGGTTGACTTTTTCAACTTTGTCTCACTAAGGGAGGGGGTATAAATGATTACCCGCTGTTCCTTGTTTTCCTCCAGTGTGTTCATATTGTGGTAGACTCGGCCATCACTCATTAAAACTGCATTACCTTAATGAGGAAGTACTACTTCAATTCCGAGCAGTGTTGCACTACTAGGGAATGTTTACTGTAATGTTGAATGTTACATGTGTGAGTTTGTGTGATGAGGATGCAGGATGAGTCAAGGGAAATGTATGCCAGCGTGTGGGTGTGTGTGTTGGCCATCCTGCTCGTTGTTAAATTATTAAAACAAAGACACGAAGTCTTTGAAAGAAGGAGTTTTGCCAACTTTTGTCATTTTGTCATCATCTGATTGTGTATCTTGTTATTTTCCAGCTTATTCGTCAGACCACAATTCAGTTCCCCATTTGGTACTTGGGAAACATTTATTTAAAAACAATATGTTATCAATATTTATGTATGCATTCTTAAAATTCATGATTCCAGTGCATTCTGCTAAAACTGTAGAGAACATGTAGTGATGAACTGTAAAAGGAGCTGATACATTTATTTTTCTCATGTCTCTCAACAGGTTTGGCAGTAGCGGCTCTGTTTTATTGAAGACACATTTGGCATGAAACCAGACCGCATTCGCCTCTCCTTCATCACCTCCTCCTCCTTCATCACCCTCCACCTCTCTCCATTCAGGGACTCTCACCTCAGCTCCACCGCATTGATGAGGTAACGTCAAGCAGCACCAGCCTGCACAAACACCTTCCTCATCTCCCCCTCTCCTCCCCCAATCCCTTCCAACACAGCCATGGGACAGAAGATCTCCAGTGGCATTAAGTCGGTGGACAGTCGCGGGGAAACTGGCGGCTCCCCATCCTACCGGCCCTTGGCTCACCGCCGGCAGCACCCGGAACTGAGGGACCCAGATTTCTCCAAACCCCCCCGACTTGACCTCCTGCTGGACATGCCATGTGCTGGATTGGAGACCCAGCTACGACATGCATGGAACCCTGATGACCGCTCGCTCAACATCTTCATCAAAGACGATGATAAAATGACATTTCACCGCCACCCGGTAGCACAGAGCACAGACTGCATTCGGGGGCGGGTTGGATACACAAGGGGCCTCCATGTGTGGAGGATCCATTGGCCTTCCCGGCAGCGTGGCACCCACGCTGTGGTCGGGGTGTCGACCTCAGAAGCTGCTTTACATTCAGTGGGGTACACAGCGTTGGTGGGGTCAGACTGTGAGTCCTGGGGCTGGGATCTGGGACGCAACAGGCTCTACCATGACAGTAAGAATCGGGCACATAGCTCCCTGCCATCTTACCCTTGTTTTCTAGAGCCAGAGGAGTCGTTTACCCTGCCGGACTCTCTGTTAGTTATTCTGGACATGGACGAGGGGACATTGAGTTTCATGGCTGACGGACAGTATCTAGGAGTCGCCTTTAGAGGACTGAAAGGAAAGAAGCTGTATCCCATCGTCAGTGCTGTGTGGGGTCATTGTGAGATATCCATGAAGTACATTAACGGCTTGGATCGTAAGTACCAAACTCTATTAAAATAATACTTTATGAGCACCTTTAAATTGTTAAAAACAGAACTTAATGCTGATATCTCATGATAGTTGTGTATGAATGGATGATGAAGATTTTACTTCTTTGGCAGCAGATAATGTATCTACTGAACGATCAAGTCAGATCCATAGTTGGGTGACTACATGGAAATGGTCGTAGCTAGATGTTGCGACACCAGATTTGGTTTCCGGCCCACAGTACTGCTTTCAATTTTTGGATATTGGTTGTATTGTAATCAGTATTAGGACAGAAACAATGTATTGTTAGATTTCTAATGATGGCTATGGGCAGTTTTCAACTGGCTATATAACTCATGGTAACTCTTGAGTTTGGACAACTGAAGCAAACAGGGCAGGTGAAAGTTAGTTTGGCCATCATTGCAAGACAGAAAATCCACATGTTCTGCAATATTCAAAGTCAGTTCCTGGAAGAACAAGATGATGCTGTAGTTTAACTGCTCATCATGTGTCATCATCTTATTGCGTGTAATAATATTTAAGAGGCCATTACTTTCTCTCAAGCTGAACAGCAAAGATAAGAAAAGTTGTTTATTTCTCCTTCTGAATTTATTTTATCTGCTGTGTTTGGTATTAAACATTTAAGTATTTATGATGGACATTTGCAGGCATGTTGCTCGCCCTCGGGAAATGGAGGGCGAAAGGTTACATTAATGATGTGGCTTAAATACTTTTTAATATTTTTTAGAGCTACAGGAACTGACCTTGTGGACGTGAAGTTAATCAGGAGGTAGAAAAGGCTTCTGTCAGACTTTTTTCCCCTGATATCTCTGAGCTCTTTTAGCGACACACAGCAAAAAAATATATTCTCACACACAGTGTTACAACCTGCAGGTCCAAAATAAGAATTTTTTGGCTGATTCTTGTTGTGTCTGTGTAAAAGCTGTGTTTTTCAGGGCTGTAATTGTGAGATGAGCAGATTTGTTTGGTATTTGAATATGGTATATCTGTTTCACTCCCACTGTCGGCCTCCATGTTTGAGTTACACGACAGAGGAGAGACAGGCGCTCCCCTCTCATAGCAGTCTAAACAGTGACTCTTTGAACTGCCTGAAAGAAGAGCCCTCAGACACACATCATGAACACCTACACACTGGACACACACCCTCCAGGAAGCGAAAGTGTGTTATGAAAACATGCTTATGATCTGCCTCGAGCCGCCTCCCTATGCACAACCCCATGGGTTTTATTTGATGTCACAACAGGGTGTGTTTTTTGTCTGTTATGTGGTTGGGAACTGAAAGGAAACCTGCCTCTCTCTCTGTAGGTTGTTACATCTGATTTTGTTCTTAACCCAATCAATTCAAATTCCTGAAATTTTTGAAAAAACGTTTTCTGTTCCCAAGGGTCAACATGACTTCAAGAGCCTGTTTTCTACTCATAAAAACAGGGTCAAGAGCTGCATCCTGGCTTTAAATTCAATGTTTTGGTTTGGCCAAATAGAATATGAATCAGAATGAAACACAAAGCCCTTGGCTGAACGTTCAGCTTTGAAATACTCAACCTCCTGTTTAACTCCTGCCTGACTGTAATGTGTGATGTCTCGTAATCTCTCACACTCAGGCTTAGTTCAAAGTATATACTTTGCCTTTTGAAAGCACCTAGCCTCAGCCATTTTCCATTCATGGAGCCATCTGCTGGATTTCATGGGGGATCCGTCCATGTGATGGGCCACCTGAAAGAATATGGAGAATATTGAGTCTGTTCAAAGCCCTCACATCTACAAGCCCATTGCCGTCATGCTGTGAAATGAAGTTTGACTGTAGAAAATGTGCACAGCTTAATGCAGGGGAGTGAAGGTTGAAAGGATCATCCTGATAGCTGTATCATATGGAACAGAAAAAGATGGAGTGGGTGGAGAAAGCCCACTGAGGTTTATGTATATATGAAATAGAGACAATTAAAAAAAAAAAAACTAAGATATTCAAAAAAATTATTTGGAATCATAGTAGTAAACAATGAACAGTATAATCACATCCGAAATTGGCAGAGCAGAGTGAATCAAATATCATCTTTTTTAAAGATGTTGTCAAAGGGACTCCGGTAGGGTGCTTTGGCTGGTACGCTAACTGCTAGCACGCTTGCAATGAGCAAAATAAGTTAAAATGTTTGCCTCATATAGAGTGGTGATGTAGTGACTACAGTAATCGATGAATTGCATTGCTAGCAAGCATAAAAGACAACACAGTGCTAAAAATCACAACAACGTCCTGAGGGTTCTTTCTGTTGTTTCTTTTGTTCTTAGCTGTATATTCTCCCCTGACTTCTTTTGTGGGATTGTATAAAATATCAATCAATAAAGAGTAGTATTTGAGAGGGAGCACTTTTCTTAGCTAACCCTGTGGGCGTTTCTTGTTAACATTCAGCTTACATAGTTTATTCAAAAGATGAAGGCCTATTTCTACTCTTGAGTCCAGCCCTATTGTTTAACAAACAATTTTCTTTTCTGAAAATGATGAATTAGAAATAGTTGGAAACAGATAATAAGCAAGCTTCCTTTGTCTTGGATTTTCTGTCTCTCAGCTCCTAACAGACATGTTGTCACTGCTGTGTGGTTTAAAGTAAGCGTGACCAGGCCTTGATAGTTCTACTTCTGATAGAAACCTTAGTCTTGATCGTTCTTTGCTACGCAACAATACATTCTAAAACTCAGGAACAAAATGTAATAAAGTTATGTGTGTTTGAGGATGTGAGTCTGCTCAGACAGATGAGTCAGAGGGTAACTGAAGAGTTGAGCCACAGGTTGGGGAAATCCACCAAATCCAAACAATACTTTTGGTTTCTGATTCCCTTCACGCGTAAAACACACTCATAAGAGTTCTTTTCATGGGTTATTAATACTGCACTCATTGTT
The DNA here is from genome assembly GCF_963584025.1 of Labrus mixtus. Lineage (NCBI taxonomy): Eukaryota > Metazoa > Chordata > Actinopteri > Labriformes > Labridae > Labrus > Labrus mixtus. The sequence goes on from NC_083619.1 coordinate 12,552,314, forward strand.
CTGAATCTCAAACAAAGACTGTGATGAGAGTTTATTCAGAGCTGAAGCAAACAGCCTTTGGGTGCCGCTCTTTGTTCCAGAGGTTACAAACAGGATATGATTACAGTATGTGTAGCGGCTTGCTTCAATGTCAGTTTTGAGTTGAATCAGTTTGTCTGCCCTGAAGATGACTCGGATAGTGAGGATGAAGTCATAATTGCTGTCTGCACTGGAAAACAGTGGTATGTGGTCAGACGTAGACAGCAGACGTTTTGTTATAGCTTTAATTGCTATCTTCTCTTGAAAATTGCTTTGTGCATCATTTGTGAGATGTGTGTGTGTGCGTGAGTTTATACCCTAATACCTGTGCTAAATAAATCTGTTCTGTGTGTTTATGAGTGTGTGGTCATGAAAAATCCTCTGGGTAGATCTGTAACGACTTAATCTAACAGGCCTTTCCATATGAAGCCCCTATTGGATTGTTTGTGTTGTGATGGGAGACAACATGACTGCAGGGTATTAAAAAGAGATTTACGGACGCAGCGCCGGCTCGCCTCAAACTGTTTGTTTTTCTCATCACTCCGCCTCAGACCCTGCTACATCACGAGCCTTTGATCATCACTTTGCTCCACCTTAGATCACTGCTCTCATTCCTGCAGTAAAAAAAAAACCAAAACACCGACATATAACCAACAGCACTCCAGACTATTGGTCGTTTTTTAAGCCTACACCAAGCAATCAGGGTCAGATAAGTATGTGTAATATGAGCATTATTGCAAAGAAATGCTGAGCCAGGTTTTAACTGCATTATCCTCTAGATGTGATGTAAATTATTCATCCTCCCAGCGCTCTGACTTCAAAGAATATCTCCTCCTGCTTGGAGAAGTGAACAGATCTCACTCTGTCTGCCAGATGTGTATATTTCCCTTAATTGATGCTAAATTCCCCAAAACACGTGCAACTAATTTATTTTTCTACCTTGGAGCACATTCATCTGCTTCTGTCAAATATGATTGCTTCTCTCTCTCTCTCTCTCTCTCTCTCTCTTTCACACTAATATCGCTCTACTCTCTCTCTCTCTCTCTTTCAAACTAATATCGCTCTACTCTCTCTCTCTCTATTCTCTCTCTCTCTCTCTCTCTTTCACACTAATATATCTCTACTCTCTCTCTCTCTCTCTCTATAATTGCAGCAATTAGCAGCGCTTTGATTCACTACAATGGGAGCTGTCGATAACTTCAGACCTTTTTCAGAACTTTTCCTTTGTCGTCTTTTCACCAAACTCCCTTTTAATATCAAGCAGTTTCAATATCAAACAGTTAAATGTTTCCTTCTTATCAGTTCATATACAGACAACCCTGACTTCAAGTGTAGACCTTTTCTGAACCGTGGCAGGCTGCTGTCAGGCACTTAACATGTTATCAGGTGAAAATCCAATATGGGAGCTTCAATGTATTAGAAATATTCATTTTTTTTCAGGCAGTGTGATGAGAGTCAGGAGTTGTCAGTAAATGTTTTTATGCAACATATGTGAAATGATTCAGCTGCACGAACCAGCTGTCTGTTCGGAAAGCACCGAGAGGACAGAACGGAGAGAAACTGGGAAGTGGGTTAAAAAGAGGATAAGGGAGATAGATAGTTAAAGTAGTGAGACAGAAGTATAAAGAGGATGAGGTGGCTAAGTAGCACAAATAATACTTATGTTTAATCAGGAGATGGATAGAATACCTGAAGTACAGACCGAATTCAGAAAGCCGTCAGAGCCCTACTTGTGTGGGATGATGAGACTGAGACAACCACTCATCATCTTGTTAAGCTGACTTCAGACAGAAATTGGCTTCTTCAAAGAACTTTCAAAGCTGCTTTACAACACAACCACATCTTGGCCCCGTCTCTAAGTCCATATAAACAACACTTTGTGAGAAACTACAAATACAAAAAAAGCCTCCTGGACTTTGAATTCTGCTGAAACAATGTGTTGACACAACTGAATGAATTCATACTTAATTGTCAAAATCAGAATTAAAGGGTTTATTCAGGCGTCACATTCCTGCAGTCTGTCACTGATAAGTGACCCACTTTTGAAAAGACACTCTGACCACCCTCTTTAAGTTACATTCAGTCTGTATCACGTTATCCTGCCACCCCTGCTGCTTATAACATACATGCACCAGTGCTAGAAGAATCTGAGATCCATTCATGAGCAAGCACTTGACATGACGGCGACAAAACATACCATTTAGTCTTTCCAAGCTTACCACTGCAGTACAAATATTCTGCTGAGGTTTTAAGATCTTCATCTTCCAAATTCAGCTGTGAAGCTATAAAGGTAAAAAGTTTGAATCTGTGAAGCCCAAAGTACTTTAAAATGACATTTTAAAAAAAAGTCATCAGGAACATTCACATCTGACTCACTATTCATGAGGCAGGTTCAAATCAAAACGATCCACATCTTTATCAATTGTTTAAAGTTAGAAAGAATTTGATTTGAACATGTTTTGATATGTGTTTCAGGTCAAGTTTCTCTCCGCACTGCTCAGCTTGGTGCTCTTCATTTTCATTCTGTTCCATGACACATATTTTTATCACTGTGTGAATTATAAATCTTCCTGCTGGCTGAAACGACTTAGCTTTCTAGTGGTGGGCCGTTTTTTTTTTTTTTTTTAGCACGCTAGCCCTCACAGCTTCCCACTTAATGCTAGCTGAGTGATATGTGGGTCAGTGGGTTAGTGCTTTAGCTTTAAGTTAGCTGCTAGCTGCAGGCGTAATGGTGGGCACACTGCTTTTTACTGCTTCCCTGATCTGCCATCAAAGTTTTTTTTTACTGTCACGTGTATTTTTGTATTTGTTTCTTTTTTGTGTTTGCTCCTTCAAATATAGACAAGACATCAAAAATGATTTTTTGAGGGCTTTCAACACACCATTTAAAGGCAGTGAAGGAAAACTTTATCTTGTGTTGTTATAAAACTTAGCAAGCCATTTGTGTTTGCATCTTTTAGGAGGTTACAAAATGACTTCATCACACCACTAAGTGGACACAAACAATCAACTGTTCTACTATTTGAAGTCCTTGTGTCATGGATTCCCGTTGGAGCACTATCCTGTCACCATTCAGATGTACTCTGACAAAAATGTCTGTTTTGCAACTGACAACAAAGAAAAAAAGCACTCAGATGACCGTATGAAAGGGCCGTGTGTTTCTTTCTTCATCCTCTGCTTTGAGATCTAAACGCCCTCGGCTGCAGCAGGGAACAGTGGTGTCATGTCAGTGCACTGGTAATCAAATATTTAACAGCAGAGACGAAGAGATTAGAAGGGAGAAAAAGAGAGACAGAAAAACATGAGAAACTAACACAAGACAAAAAAAAAGAAAGACAAACTGAAGCGTGCCCAGAACAGAAGCTTAAAAAGTGAAGATTTTGATGATAATGAAAGTGTTCAGGGAAGATTCCTTCAGACAAAAAGAGGGTTTCAAAAAAGGAGCAAGAGGGAATTTGAAGAAAACGAAGTCATCACAGATTAAAGTGTGGCTGCCAGAATGAGGAGTGGCAGAGACAGGATGAGAAAAGAGAAGATGAGAGGTGTAAAGAGTGAGCGTGGGCCAAATTGAAAGTCGTGCGTGTTAAGTGACAAGTGTCAGATCTTTGGAGATCAGATGAAATGATAAGTGATGAAGAAACCAAAGTAAGCTCAGAGACAGAGAGGACGGAGGAAGAGCATTAATGAGGCACTGCAGTGAAGGTTAGAGGGCTGGAATATGAACAATGTTTTTAACACTTAATACCACACTTTGATCAAAGTATAAAGGTTTTATTTTGATATGAAGGAATTCTCAAATTCTCCAGAAGTAAACAGAAATGCAGTGAGTGAAATGCATGTATTAACACATGTTCCCTGTCTTTTGATTATGACCTGAAAAAAACTGAAGCAATTGTATTTTTGATCAGAGGATGGCGCTAATTGCATAGTAAGAAGTTCAACACATGTTGCTATAACTTTGAATGAATGAATGCATTGATTCGAAAGTTCTCATGACTTTTTTTTAGCAACAAAAAAACTCAATTTACCGTGGTGCCAGATACAATTTGGAAATCACTGTTATAAGGACTTCTTAAAAAAAAAAAAAAAAAAAAGCGTACTTTTTTGAGTCAAGTTTCATGCAGTGTATTTAAATGTTTTAGACAAATCAGTCCAGACCAAAGTGGTGGATCAACCTACTGACAGAGTGACATTAACATCTCCAGAGAACTACGGCTAGCACGGCTGAAAACACAACAATCCAGTAGAAAACTGAAAAAACAAGTGGTTCTGATACCGCTGTTTTAGCATTTGAGTTTTCTTCTATTAGACCTCCTGCCAACTGGTGCCTAACATACACAGGATCACACAACACCTACTGGGTCATTTTTACAGGCACATCACTTACCTTCAGTTCTTAAACTCTTTGCCATTTTTAGACACAGTGTGCCGATTAAACTAGCTGGACCGCAGCACAGACCTTTAGCATTCTAATAAAAATCTAATAAACTCAACTTGTTTTCCTCTGCTGGTTCCTGATAATGTTTCAGCACACTGAACTAAAATCCCCTAAATAAAGATTACATTAACTTAAGGACTCCTTCCATTTAAACAAAAATATTCAAAGGCTATAGATCAATATTTGTTTTCTTCTTCTTGTGTTTCACTCATTATTTTCCAACTCATTAAAAGCGTTTATTGATCAGCTTCAGTTTTTACGAGCACCTTGAGGCACCTGCTCTCTCTAATGAGCGAAACACAAGTGCTTGACATTAATCTTGTTCGACATAAGTAATGAGCATCATTTTAAGAAAAAGCATCAAAATAGACACTATTCAAACCAGGGTGAAGTATTGAAATACTGGAGATAACCCTTTTGAATTTATAATCTCCTAAGAACTCGACAGCATCATTGTAATGGTGACGTACAAATAAAGCTGTCTCTTTAGCAGCATGACAGAAAACACCCTCACTTTAGGTCTTTGTGTGCTCTGATGTTGTTTAAGTCAGATTAGCACATATTAAATATGTCAATATAATAAATCCTAATGACACACTAACTGAATAGTTTACTCAAAGGTCTGCGCAAAGAACTCTGCAATGCATTTGGATTCTCAAGATATCAGGTCAGTCTGCCACACCTGCAATTCAGGTTCAAATAAAAACAAGTCAAATGTATCTTAATTCCTGGCAGCAATATATCACAGTTGTGCCACTCTGTTTTAAGATATTCTCAGAAGAAAAATGTATCAAACTATTAAAAATAAAAAAACCTTCTTTTCCGTTCTTATATGATCATTATAACTATATGACAGGACAAGCTGATAAGATGATGCTTTAATTGATATCTTCCCATGATCTATCACAATAAGAATATACATCATTTAATCATAATTCCCCTACACTAGTGCGTTTAATCAATTAGTTAATAGAAGGTGTGTGTGTGTGTGTGTGTGTGTGTGTGTGTGTGTGTGTGTGTGTGTGTGTGTGTGTGTGTGTGTGTGTGTGTGTGTGTGTGTGTGTGTGTGTGTGTGTGTGTGTGTGTGTGTGTGGCTAATGTTGCCAATGTTGGTATTTTAGATACCAGCGATGACTCTGCTTCTTTTATTCTTGGTAATTGTTTTGATGATTTTACAGTGTTATAGTTGAAGGATCTTTATCTTAAAGAGGTCATATTCTGCCTTTTTTGGGGTTCGTATATTTAATCTATGTACCTACTTTTGTACGTTCACAATAGCTAAAGTCCGAAAAAAGTGTCTGTTTTCATGTACTGCTCCTCCTTGCTCCCTCTACGCTCTGAGTCCGTCAGCTACGCTCTGCTGAGCCCACACTGTTAGACCCCACGTGGGCCAAGTCTGCTCTGATTGGTCTGCCGATCCGCTCTGTCGTTATTGGTCAGTTGCTCAGCACGCGTCTCGGAAATTTCAACATGAGCTGCAGGGCTTGCCACAACGAGCCAATGGGCTTAGATCAGTGATCTCACACTGACAATGACGTCACACTGACAATTTTTTATCGAGGGGGGCTAGAACCGAGCATTACATGCAGCTAATGCAGCTAACAGGAGGAGGTAGGAGAAGCTGCGTTTCTGCGGACTTTGAATTTTTGCACATAGATGTGCCTAAACATGCACAGGACACTTGGAAAACACACTAAAGAGCATATAAAACCAGAAAAAGCATAATATGGGACCTTTAAAAATAAAAGACAGTTCATTGATTCTAACTACATACAAATACATATGAAATCAAGTATAGGTTTTTGTCTGTGTTTTCTTTTTCTTTTCTTTTTGTAGTTTGGATGAGATCTTAATTTGAAGAGATTCTGAATAACCAGTTAATAGTTATATGACAAACTGAAGCTCTGTATAGAGAGCTGTGGTCTTTCTATGAATGAAAAATAAACATTTACTTTGGTTTGCCCTTTAAAACTCAGTATTACCTTTTATAGCAGCTGCGTTTCAGGCCAGTCTCTTTTAGTCAATGTGCAAACATAGATACAGTATATCCAACTGTCCAATCCGATAAAAATGAAACTTTGCATCAGTAGAGCTTTTTAGATATTCTTTGTTTGTGTTGTTGTTTGTCTCTCCGTGCAAACTCTCTCCACATACTCTCAGAGGAGTCCATGTGCAAACCAAATCTGCTGTTTACTTTCTGCCCGGCTGCCAGCAAACAAACAACTAATGGCAGCCATGGTAGCTTAGTTACCAACTGTCAACTGAATATTTGTTTACAAAATTTGGATTTATTATAAAAAAATGGAGAAAACAGAAACACACTCATAGAGAAAAATGTGTATATGCATAGACCGAGTATATACAAGAATTAAATGTTTGTTTTCATTAAGTGTCTTTTTCTATTGTAATAGATTATAATGCTACGGTACATGTGCCACAGAGAGACAGAAAGGAGGGATGAAGAGGAGGGAGCAGGTGGATAGACGACGACTGAGGGAACAATTTAAATCTCAAGAGGAAGGATGCAGTTTTAAAAGTGGACTTAAAAGCCACCGTGGGAGAAGAAGGCAGTGAAAAGCCTAAAATCCTGAATCCCGGTGCTTTCAGTGAGTTGTATGTACCTGTGGGAGCTGACCAGCTAACATTTCCTTAGTGTGCCAACAGTGAGTGTGTTAAAAGCCTGGGGAGATTAGTCCTATTGGTTTTGTGTTGAACAGAACTGGTTGTGTGCGATGAGGGACACAGAGAGAAGATGAGAAACTGACTGAGTTTCTGCAGAAGAAAACCAGAGTGATTTCACACCAGATTATCTCCCAATTTATCCCAGTTCTCTTGTCAGGACCAATCATTATCCCATCATTTTCTGTGTGTGTAGATATGTGATCAACTCTCAGAGAGAGAGAGAGAGAGAGAGTCCATCCAGACAGAAATATTAGAGGAAAGGTTTTGCATCAGCGGTGAAAAACTTTGCTGCAGAGTCATGTTCAGGAGCAGGTTTGTCTGCGTGAGACTCATTTGAATCCAATTAACATCCAAAAATACACTTTAAACAACAATAAAAGCCTTTGATGCATCACTTCTGCCTCGCAGCCACCAGAGGTTCAAAGACATTTATGCAAGCCAGAAAAGCCCAGGAGCAGTTTTAAAGAGCTAAGCAGATGCTTTTTTAGAAACCCATAAATGCCACGTTTAACGCTGACACAGATCAGACTGTGATGGTGACTCTGGCACTTTTATCAAAGATAGAAGAGGGAGAAGACTGCTCATTTCAATTCAATATCCTTGATTGACATAAGAGTTCAATTGAAAACATTGCCAAAATTTTGCTGAATTGATAGAAAGGGAGAAATTGTCATTACAGTGTCGGACTCTGTCCTCTATTTTTTACATCATGTCTTGCTTCCTGAGATCCTCCCGCTCCTGTCCGACAAAGATATGTGTGTGTTTGTAACCGGTTACCTGTTTGCATGCACCAAAGAACACTTGGTGGCTTCAAACGTCTTCATTGCCAAACAATAAGGAAAAGAAAGAGAAAAATGTTGAAACCAGATCCCCGGTGACATCTCAATCAGAAGGTCATTGTTTCATTGATTCAATATGCCAAACACTCACAGACACATGGGTCCAGTATCATTAACAGGGCGATCCAATCACCCTTCCTCTCTGTAATGAATGAAAGTGGTAATGAATGAGAGCAAGATAATCCTCCCCAATCTCTGTCTCCTTGACTCTTTGTTCAGGGAGCTGCACGCTCGGCTCTAATCAACCCTTCTGTTTGGCCTCCTGACATTTCCAATCCACGGACAGGCTGCCCGCCTTTGTGCGCTCATAGATACAGTTCTATTTTAAGGTCTCTCTGCCCACTCGCTTCCTTTCTTTGGCATCCCTCTTTTCAGTAAAGGAAACTCTTCCAATTGATTCAACTGTTACTTCACGCCATTGTGCTCCGTCTTTCCGTGGTTTTGTTGAACTGGATTTGTTCATCAGGTTTATCGCCGTGTTGTTGCGCTACACGCAGACAGAGTTCAGTTACTCTCACGTGTTTTAACACTTTTTCTCTGGCTGTTTTTTTCATGTAAAACAGAAAGAGGTACCAAAGACTGTCCCTGAACTCTCTCTGAATTGTATCCATCTGTCACTGTTGTAGAGAAGCTGCACTGTTTCCATGAAAACACTTCTTTAATGTTTCCTGTTCTCACATCTTGAGAGCATGATGTAATGATTTGAGTCAGGTGAAAGGGTTGCTTTAGCACTCAGGAATCTGAAGCGGAAACATTGATGTTGTGGATTAGGTCCATTAAAACTCTCAATCACAGAAAGTAGACATTTACTCTTTGTTTAGCAATTTTCTAACTCACACCAAGTTTTCACCTTAAGAAAATGGAGTTAGTTACTTTTCAAAGACTCCATGTCTAGTTGTGAGAATAAGTGTTCGACAGCAGAGGGCATGTTTTCTACTGGACTGTAACTTCTCTTTTGTTGCCCCCTCACACATGACACACTGCTGTCATCAGTAATGCAAGCAAAGTCAGTGTTTCTGGTTAATATACGAATCTGTGATGACCTTTATTATCAACTTATTATTATACCATACCCATAGTGCACCTCTGTGTTTTCAGTGTTTGGTGTCCTGTAGAATCCACTGGATGCCGTTCCACTTTCAAACTTCTTTTTCAGTGTTTATCTCCGAAGTTACAGTCATGGCTCTCTCTCCTGCCCGCTTTTTGCCCTCCCCTCCCTCTGCTGCCCCCCTGCAGCGTGTCCCTCCCCTCCTGCCGTACGTCCTCTGTTTTATGCGGTATGTCATTCTGCCTCCAGTTATTCGTCACTTTATCTCCATCTCTCTATCTAATTCACACTGTCCCTTTGTCCTCTCACCCTCTGCTGGGCTGTGTGCCCGGGCAGCTACTGTAGCTCTCTCTGATGCTGTCCTCTGTCACACACTGACTGCTGGAGTGAAGAAAAGTCAAGTTAAGACTTACTACAGAATAGTTTAGATATGTTTCCCATCTTTAGATGTTTGGATCTTTGTAGACTTTTTCATGGATACGACCAGATACTTACTACACAGTGTTCTTTGATTTATGGTGACACACCGTGATGTGTGTGTGTGATGGATGTCTGTTGTGTGTGCCAGAATAAAACGGGTAGACGAAATCACCTTGCAGTGAATCATTGTAGACAGAGTTTGTGGCAGTGTTGCATATCCTTGAGTATGAGTTGTTGTTTATGAGCTTCAAGCAGAGTGAGGTGAGTTTTAAGTCTTATGAGCCTCACATAAAGAAACATGTCTGCAACTAACTGAATACGCAAAAAGCACAGATGGAAATACTTGTTACTTTTATCGCCAATTAAAAGCTTATTATATCTGTCAAAGAGAAGAGGCAGAAAATGTTATACCTTTAAAGTTTTATATAGATGGGGTGATAGGAAATTAGCATACAAGTCATCACCTGAACTAATCTTTTATTAGAACTGTTGAACATGCAAAATAAATGAAATATAGAATACAAATGTCTGATTTAGGAAGATCAAGGAGTGTATGTTTTTAAATTTTTGGATAAACGGCGATTCATTTTCCCTTCTTTACTTGAATCATGTTGTGTAGCTGCCTCTGCTCTGCAGACACACAGAACACATTAACCAAATGACCTTCTGTCCTCTCTCCTGTTAAAGCAACAGTTCAACCTTTGTATCTAGATTAAACAGTTCAAGTTTATGGTGGTCTTACAGCATGTCTGGTTTACTGGGTCACTGGGTCACTCCAAACGTATAGTTTCTCAATAACTCTTGTCTGTTACCTTATCATGCCACATGCTCAGAAACCAAGCCATCAAATATTTACCGTGACCAAATACCCATCACAGAGTTATTCAGTGTCAAATTTATGAATGTGAAGTTTTTGGTTCAAACGTGGTCTTTTCAGGAATTAATTTGGATCCCACATAATACAGATTCAGACTGTCTTATGTCTATGACAGATCACTGTCATAGAACCAAAAGCCCACAGAAACTTGACTATTCACCATAAATAATACATTTCCTTCTCTGTCATTGTACAGTACAACACAAACAACTTCCCATAAGATAATAGTGACTGCTTCAGTATGTATTTGTTTTATTTCAGCACTTACATCTGAGCAGTTTTTATTTAAGTCCCACAAATTACCTGACTTGTTTCTTTTTTCACCTCAGAGGTTCTAATAGTAGATCATTTGTGTTGTTTTGTTTTATTATGGATTTTGTATTACACCATGTGTCCTTTGTTTGGTTGCCAGGGACTAAAACCAACACCTACATAGACAATTAAGGCCATTAGTCAAAAGAGTCAAAATCCTAAAAGTGTTGAGAATTAGCATGAGTGCTAAAACACTCAAACAGTGCATCTGGTTCATCCGCTGTCACTGTGATGTCCATGTTAAATAAATAATATATTCTATCCATTGCAATGATTGAACTATTCACACACACTGCCATTTTATTCCACATTTATTGGTTTGCTTCATCATTGGCTTTGAAATATTTATAACTGCTCATTTAAAAATATTCGTCCTTCCAACCTTTGGCCATACTCAAACTGTGAGAAAGTATGTTATGCAATCTAAGACTGTGATGCTATTCAGGAGCCAGTGGATCTGCACCAACATATTGGAACTATTATCAAGGAAAATTACAGAGTGGATATGTGAATAAGATTCTTCAGCGAAGAAGCTTTTTAAAAAAAATCTTATTCATGTAATGAGTCAATCTAAATGAACCTTGAGTGTGTCATTTACTGTTTATATTGTAGATATGCAGACACTGGCAGATGAATCAATGTACTCTGTGCAGTAAGAAAGAAGAGCAACAGAATGAGTAAAGACCAGGTCATTCTCAGACCTCTTGCATCCTCTCTGTGCCTTCTTTACACAGTCTACATGATTTGCTGTGCATCTTGTTGCTCCTCTGAGCTGGAACATTTCTTGCACTCAGAAAACACTTCTTTCAGCTGAAAGTTAAAATCTTTCAGCTGAAAGTTAAAATCTGTCAGCTGAAGACGGCTACACTAACGGGTTGTCCTGTAGTAACAGCAGCAGCCATGACGGATCCTCCCTCTAACAGCTTGTGCTTTGCTGCCAGAGAGATAAAAGGAGCCTCTGGATCACAGAGCAAAGGTCCTTTTTTTTTAGCTCCGTGTCAGGATTTGAGAGAGAGATGTCACCACCTGATCATTAAAACTATTACAGTTGTTTTAGTCTAGTTGTGTCCCTTTCTTTTACAAACGTGGACTTCCTGACCAGCAGTAATCTTTGATATGAAGACAAACTGCTGATAAAGATGTTATTCCTTTGGCCAAGCCTAGCTGAATGATGTAAATATTGCGTAACACATCGAACCGCTTGTTCCCAGTTTGTTTGTTTGTGTGTCATAAGTCTGAACTGTACTTACTTGAATTTGATAATAGGGATCTACAGTATTACCCAACCCTGTTCAAAGTTTTTATCTTGTGCAATGAAGCCCAATAAAGCAATAAACATGATATCACATGGCGAGTTGATTCATAGTTGATGTTTGAGTAACGTAACACATACATGTGAGGCCCTCCAGCAGCTAAACTTGAGTGGGCCCTTTTTCTGTTTTAAATTCTTGAAATGATTGAAAAGCCCCCCCTGGCCAACCGGGCTGAAGAGAGGGAGCGGCGCTGAACAAAGTAATAAAAAGTTTTCTTATAATTTCACAGGCTGCCATTCTAAAGCACAAATCAACACACTGTATCTTATGGAGTTAATAGTACAGAGTACATTTTAAACAGATCAACCTTTTTAACATGACAAACTATTAAGTCGCCTTCAAGGTTCTGATTCTGTGGCTGTCATCATGTGGGAGCTGTCCATGGTACTCCGGTATTTGACCCCTCCTCATTAGGCTACTCATTGTCACACTGCAGGCTATACGCTGCTGTAAAGCCCATCACTACTTTATTAAAACTAGCCTTAATGAAAACCTAAAAAGTAAAACGATGAAATGTTCTGATAAAGACTTGACCATTCTAGGCATTCTAGTTAACTTTTTTATCTTGCTGGCTGTAGCGTTGGCTGTAAAAGCTGTCGGCTATGAGACAAACGTACCTGCCAGACTGCTGACAGGACTACGGTTCCAAATATATAAAATCCAACGATTCGAAATTTCAGCCTATTTGATCAAAACCGAAAGTCTCTGACGTATCCTAAAGAAAACTGTCCACCAGCAACAATTACATTTTTATTTTTTTATTTTTACGCCGACAATAAAGACAGTCAAATGACATACACCCCATGTTGTGTGTGTGTGTGTGTGTGTATAAAGCCTGCATATGAGGAAAAAAAACCTGACAGGCATGAGAGTGGCTCTTTGGACCATGGGGTCGATTTGGTTGTGTGATGCTACAAGGAATTAATAAAGCCTTTAGCATCTGGCCTAAAACAGAGATGAAGAGATGAGCAGCATGCTTCAGAGTTCTGGTAAACTCAGTTCTTCTTTGTTCTGATTTGAAAACAGCTCTGACTGTAAACTTGATCAGAATACATGCTCCCCCCTCTGGAGCTGCAACAGGCTTTATACAACATATACAGAGTAGAACTCTCCAAGATCTGTAATCAGACCTGGATGTGTAAGATTGGATTTTTTCCTGTTAATACTTAAAAAAAAAAAAAAAAAAGAGTACTGATACAGAAATGTTTAATTTCCAATAACTAAAGCAGTTCTGGTCATGTAGATAACTTTGTGTTCATGTAGGACCCTCTAAGGCGATGTTTGGATTTTTCACATAATATATTCAGAGGGTCCAGCAGGGTCTGCTGTAGCTCTACAACAACCTTTAAAAAAATAACATGTGGTACTTACATTTGGGTATCAGACTCATACATGTGCCATCCCAAGACGGGCCTGCAGGCTTTGATCTCAGCCAGACACACTTGCAAATAAATTCCCTGCTAGCTCACTCCGTGTAAACACAGATAGCATCTGGTGAAGTGTTCTGCTGCAAAAGAAAACTCCAGTTTATCGCTCAGTGTGGTGAAGCAAAGATGACTTGTGCTTTCTGTTCATGGATGCACCTAAAAGAATAATATAATTCCATTTTTTTTTTGTGTTGCTCAAATTAAAGCCACTGACCTATTACTGTAGAGTAGAACAAACTGAACCAATTCTAGTGTGAGGGGCGGCGTTGATGTTTAATCTGTTTTTACGCATTTGAAATGGGCTTCTGTGTGGCCTGGCTGGAGAGCGACCTCGATGGTTACAACACAGCTGACCTTGCATGGCATCATGACTGCGAGCCAGAGATGAGGATTAACTGTCTGTGTCAGCAGAGGAGAGAGATGGCAATTCCCTGAAGCCAATTGACAATTTGTTCAGATGTAATGAAATGGTTGGTCGACCGCACGCCCCTCTATTCTGCCATCAAAAAACCTGCCTGTAGCAGCAGTGATTGCCTCATTTCAGAAAATTGAAAAAGCAAAGGTATAAAAGCATAATAATGACGAACTCAACGTTCAGCAAGACTTCGGCTTTTTTAACGGTTTGCGTCTAACATTTTGGAAGGTCTTAAAATGACCTACATTGACAGTAAAAGTTTGACTAATTATAGATATAGTACATCAAAGATTTAAAGATAAAGGACAAAATCCAAACCACTGTTCTCCACTGTAAATGTGAATCTGCAGCCAGTTAGCTTAGCTTAGCATATTAAAAATGGGGGGGAAAAGGGAAATAGCTATCCTGGCTCTGACAAGAGGTCAAAAGTTTGTCTCACCACCATCTATTAAGCTCACTTACTTAACATGCTATACTTTATTTGGTTAGTAATGGGGCTTTTAAGCGACTGCTCTGATGATTGCAGTTTTACAGGTTGTGTTGTGATAAACTTATTCTGTGCTTGCTGAAGGAACTTTTTGGAGTCTTGACATCAACATCAGGTTGTGATTTTCTTTACATTTGTTATGAACATTATAAACATGTCATAAACGAGTTATTTCCTCATTGGTCACAGAGGAGCTAGGCTAACTAGCTTCTGGCTTTATGCTTCATGCTTACTGTACAAACATCATGCCCCAAAATGACAAACTCTTGAGTGTCGGGAAGAGTTATCACATCCCTGAGACAAACTGAAGGTCTTGCCTTTGAAGCACTGTGTGAGAATCTTCAGGGTTTCTTTTCTGCTGGATGATCATCTGATGAAAACTGATTTTGATGTCCCAGCATGTGTCACTGATGGCCACATATGTTAAATGTCCCAGTCACTATTTCCATTGAGTCCAGCTGGAAATAAAAACAGTTCATGTGACCCTCAATCTTTTAGGCCAGCCCTCTGATTGGGCTAAAGGCTAACCTTTGACCATCATTAGACCGGAATGGAGCAATCAGTCCAGTTTTCATATCATCACCCTCCTCTCTCTCTACTCCACTGTCTGAGCTTGTATCCCATCTGTCCTCCTCACTGCTCATCTCTACTCTCCCTCGTTCCTCTTCATCACCCCCTCTACTCGTGTTCCTCTCCTCACCCTCCTCCTGCTTCTCTTGCTCGTTCCTCAGGCAATCTCGCTCTTTTTCGTCATTTTCTTCTTCTGTCTCTGACCTCTGCTCCTGCCCCGGCTCAATGTTTATCTTTGTCTCTGCTATTGTTTGATTCCTTCTCACACCTCCCACATCTGTCTCTGCCTGCAGCCAAGCTCTCAGCTTCTGCTCTCTGCGGCACCACTCCTCCTCCATCCTCTGATACATGTGGAGGGAGAAGTGCCATCCTCCGTTCTCCTGCAGCATGCCCTCCACTTTACCCAGCAGCTCTCTCACCTGCTCCTGCTCTCCCGCCTTTCTTTCATTTACCTCGCCTGCTCTGCTCTTCCGCCCCACCTCCTCCTCATTTTTCCTCCACCATGTCCCCTCCTTTTTCTTCCCACTTCCTTGGGTCTCCTGCTTTCTCCTCTCCTGCTTGCCAATATTTGCAGTTTTGTTGTCAAACACTTGGTATCTGTTGCGACATTTCTCCAGCAGCCACTGCAAAGCAGGGCCTCCTGATTGGATGCGTTCCTCCACACTCAGCCCTCTGCCCCCCAGCAAGTCTCCACATGTGAATAACACCATCGTGTGTCTCCACACTGAGGGGGTCAGCATCTCCATCCTCCTCTCCACCGCTCTCTGCTCCTGCTCCGTAAAGTCCAGTAGAGGGATCACTATCAGAATAACGTGAGGTCCTCCGAGTCCGCAAAGAGACAACGACCGCATCAGTTCAACTTTTTCCTCCCGGGGCACAAACTCCTCAGATGAGCCCCAGCCTTGTGCGTCCACAACGGTCACGATACGTCCAACAGTGGTGGCGCCGGCAGCTGTGCTGGCTCCGCCTCCTTTGGTGTCAAAAATCGGCCCCCCGCCTAGCAGCGTGTTACCAGTAGAGCTCTTGCCCGTCCGCCTGGGACCAACCAGCAGAATATTCAGTTCAACTGAGGCTGAAGGAGAGAAGGACAAGAGAGAAGCTGATTATAGTCAGCATGTGACAGCTTGTACCTCCTTTGAAGCAAATATTTGTGAACATGGTGTCTGGGGAGGTTTTAAGCTTCAACAAGTCATGCAATTCTCAAAGGTAAAAAAAAAAGTATGACTCTTCTTAGAGAAAGGAATTAATTATTCCATCTGATTGTTTTGAAGACACAAAGTAATTGTTAAAGGTTTTATAAGCACTTTAGTGAGATAACACATGTTTCTGCTGTTGCATTACTGCAAATATCTGCTTCTGATTGCAAGGCAACACACATTTGTCATCCCCCTGATAGTTAAGCATAGGTTGAAATGCAAAGACACAGTTGTTTGCTTCTGCAAAATGTGCTTGTCTCAAAAAATGATCCGATAACAACAACAAAGTTGTGTCTGAAATTTAAAAATCACCATACCATTACCGTTTCCATACCAGCTTCCCATGATGACAGTCTTGGTTGTAGAATATTTCTCGTGGCTGCTGGTGTTTTTTCTCTCCAGAAAAGAAGTGACACTACATCAGGGATCCCTGAAAACAGGTTTACAGGTGTCAACCGGAAAGTCTTTGAGAAATGTCTCCCTGGCTGAACTTTCTTCCTCACTGACTATCTGATAGCTCTGTGTACACACTTTCCTCTTATCAACCCTTTGACTGAAGCTCCTCCCATTTTATAGCTGACTCTGTATTCTTGAGAAACATACAACTGTCGAAGGGTTTATGATTCCAATCAAACAGTTTTTTCTCTCTCCAGGAAGTCTTTCACTGAGTTGAGTTAAGTTAAGTTAATTAAAATTAAGTCACAGTTTCATAGAGAATCATGAATGTTGCCATCAGCTATCATTCTTTTATTAGTGTCACTAACTGTTGCGTGGCTTTTGATGGGAAACGTGGAGCATTTTTACAACAGAGAGACCGTAGGAAGGCTTGGTTTCAGAAAGCTCTGTTGCATAACATGAGAGTCATCTATCTAAGGTTGTGTCATAGAAATCCAAGAAAGTGTGAAATCAGTGCAGCTCAAGTTGTCTGCCTGAACTAGCATATACACTTTTATTTATTATTAACCATATCCAGAATATTACTTAAGGAGTTAAGCAAGATTTTAAGTTAATATACCGAAAATGTAACTTTGGCATCACCCAGAAGTTGTCGTAAAGGTCTACAAGTTCCACCATTTAAGAAACACCAGTCTTTATACAAGCATGCTTGTATGTAGTTCATATGCATGTAATAAATCGACATTCTTATGAAATATAATTCAGTTTAAAAAAAATCAATACCTCAACTTTAAGGAAAAAAAATCATTAACCAAATGAACATTTCCTCCCGTAGTAAATAGATGTATAGATACAGTAAAACACACATCACCTTACTGAATGTTTATATCCTGAGTGTGTTGAAATCCTGAATGTCCAAAGTGACCTCGTACTATTTGTTTTACTTAAACATCTTTGTTTTACAGCTGTCACAACAGCCGTACATTGAGCTTTTTGTAGAGTAGGGGACCTCTCACGTTTTACATTCTGAAGGCTCCTCAACATGATCTTCTTCTGCTGCCCTTGTCTGATCTCATGCTTCACAGATTATAATAAACTCTAACCCTGAATCTGTGTGTTTGTGCATGTTCTGATTGATGTACTGCTTTTTGTGCTGTGCATTAGGATGCAATGACTTTGAAGCTTGACCTACACTATTGGCAACACATTTTATCTTCCACAACACAGTTGTGACTGTACTTTTTAAAATGTGTCTCTTGTGGTTCCCTGAACTTCATTTCAAGGCTATACGAAGAAAATCAGTGAAATCTCCCTTTAAGAAATGTACAAAGTTAGAGGTTGACCGATATGTCTGGCCTCATATTGGCCTGGTATGGGCTCATCATTGAGGTTATGTGTCAACATTTAAACAATTCTCGTTGTGATTTAAAAATAGATTTCCCATCAGAACTTTCTCACATACTGTACAGGCCGTACTGTCTGCAGTACTAGAACTAAAGAGCACTTTTTTTATCTGCACAAGAACTTAAATACTTATATTATATTAAAAATGTCTTCTTTAAATAAGGCAGCCTCCTGAGTACCTGAGTTTCAAATTCACGTGGAATCAAAAATACCATCAAGAAAATTCTGTGTTTAGTCCCCAATATTGTAGTTAATATTTGCTGAACTCTGAAATCAGAAACAACAGGGTAAAAAAAGAAAGATCACTTTCCTGTAAAGTTTTTGTTTTGTTCATTTTAGGACCGCATTATAAAGATCCTGTATAATGAATAAATCATTATCAGCCTCAAAAATGCCTTAGTGGTCTTACCCAAGCTGAAATATTAATATCCAAGACTAAGAGTTCAGTAAATGTATAAGTGATGGATGCTGTCATCTTTGTGTGTGACTCTCTTCTTCAGTCAGTAAAAACTTCATCACTCAGTATGAATGTAGAGATTTCCCTGCAGCAACTATAAACGTGTTGAATAGCTGCTTGTTAAAGGGTATACATCAAAATTCAAAATGTAATCTTTTTTTTTCTTCTTCTTTTTACCTCTTCTTCAAAATCAGTTAATGTTTAATTGAAAAAAGTGACATACCGGTGTAACGTTACAAACATTATCTCTATATCTCTCTGTTTACTGTACAGATCTTTTACTGCTGCATTTGTGTGTGTGTGTGTGTGTGTGCGTGTGCGTGTGCAAACATACACTCGGATATCTCTGACCTGGCAGGTGAAGCCGGTAAAGGATCAGCAGGGTTCTTATCTAAGTCTGGCTCGCTCAGGTCAGCGGTGAGAGCCCTCGAGCGCACGTGAGCGAATGTGTGAGAGCTTATGCCTGTATACGTGTTAATGCACGTGTGTGTGTGTGTGTTTTTCTCACCTTCATTTAGGCTGCACATCATCCACTGAAGCTGCTGCAGAGAAGGTGTCTCCTCTTTTTCACCAACTTTTCTCTCCTGTCGTTGTGTGTTTGTTCTGTTTTGATCTCAGCTCTCTGATCTATTCAACCTTTTTTCTTCTGCTTCATCTCAACCTCCTTCATCTTTACCTCTGCTTTTGTTCTTTTATCTGACACAAACACAATTGCACACTAAGCTTTTCTTATCGTCTGTATAATGAGCTGACCTTTAATGAGGCTGTCAATCACCTTCCAACTTGTTGGTCACACTGCAGAATGAATATAGATATCGTTTATTTTTATACCTCCTCCAACCTTGAAAAGTGTTTTTTGTGTCTTTGAATCCATTTAGATGCTTTGATTTAAATTATGGATGTTCCTTTGTTTTTAGATGATTTTTCTATCTTCTACACAGACATACACTTTTCTTGGTAGATTAAAGGGAAATATGTAAATATAATATATAAAAGGATTATTCCCAAAGAGTTATCTTAATCTAAATACATGTTTTTTCATTTATTTACCACAAATATACACTAAATGGATAGCACGCTTATGTTTGATACTGTGTGTAGCACAGTTACTCAAAGTGTTTAACTAAATGAAACATACAGTTCCTTTTCTTGGCCCGTTGGGGGCAGTGTAACAAGCCCCCATGTGTCCATGTGTTAGAAACAAGAGGTCATCTTTTAAGCAAACACATCCAGCAGACAAATAGTCCTTCATATGGAGATATGAGAGCCACCTGACAAATGTCAGTCCAATGTTGCCTTTGTTCGTTTTTTTTTTGGCTTTAAGTTACTAAATGCTCAATTTTGTTCACCAGCTCACTCTCATGTGTTGCTCCTTTTGAAATAATGCCAATATGAGCATTGTGAGTGAACCAATACATCTTTTAAAAACAGTGAAGAGAAGCTAAAATGCTGCAAACAGAGTAGAGGGTAACTGACATGCTCAGTAATAACTCTCTTAGGTTTGTCAACACAGCTTACACCTTTCATTTTCACATCTTTTATATTTTTCAATCTCAAGTGTTGCTTTAAAAACCTTTTTTATATTATATGGATGTTTGCCATTTCTTATTTTGTTCAGTCTCAGGCAGATCGAGATCAATCTCTCCTGCACATCTCTATTTTGTTTTAAAGCACATCAACAAAATACCACTTTGGATCAACATCAGCACCTTCTCTGCAGGATATTATTATGTTTTAAAACCTGTGTGCAAGCAGGAATATTAATTAAAGGCGGGCTTAGTAAATTTTACCCACCAATTTCTTAATATTGACATTTTTATGAGTAAAGTCCACCTCCCTGCAGTTTGTTACTGTCAAGGATATGTGAGGGTCAGACAGGCCGGCTGTGCTCTCCTCCTCTCCTATTCATCATCCTCCCTCCTCTTTATGTCCATCCTCGTCTCTCATCTCAGCACCTCCTCCATCTTTCTCTCTTACGTTTTTTTTTACTCCCTTCACCACCTAGTCCACCTCCCTTTGCTCTCTTTCTTTTCCTTCCTCTCCTTCAGATCTCTCCTCCTCCTGTTTCTCTTATCACTTTGCCTCTCTTCCCGGAGGAGACGGTGAGCAGTGGATTTACAGTAAAGCACGATGATAAAGAGAGAGCAGGGCTTTAAAAAGAAACTCTGGCATGGCTTGTATTACCACCAACTCCTCTCTACCAGCCAGTTTCTTCCCACAGCTCCCATCTTTCTGTGTGACACCAGTGTGCTTGCTGAGATATGACTCACTCCACAGGAGCCAAAGAAAAAAGTTAGCTTTGGCCAAATATCTTAAAATTGCTCAGGGAGGTCTTTGGAGAAAAGGATTTCACACCCTCCTCTCTTAAATGTGTGTGGGACGGACTCAGTACAACTATGTTTGTAGCCATTAGTCCTCCCACCCTGTGGCTGCAGCCTTTTTTTAGCACTAAAGGGTTTTCTAACAAATCCTCCCCAGATTGTAGCATTAGTTCTGCACAACTCGCTGCTTCAATGTCGTTTGGAGTGTGATGGTGCCATAAAGTGGAAGTGTTTAACAATGTGCAGGGGGAGAGGATAGAGAACACCAGCAGAGGAACATTAGTTATAGATAACACACACTTCCTTTAAGGGGCTTTATAGGGTGTTGGCGTTTAGAGTTCAGTGTGTCATGTGTTTTAAAAAGGAGGACACTGTACCTAAAGAGAATCACTCCTGCCTCTCACTCAATCCTCACTGACTGCATCGCAGACATTCAGACCAACTTTCTCAAACTCAACTGCGACAAATCAGAAGTCATTATCATCGACCCCAAATCCATTATCAAATCCACCAACAACTTCTCCCTTACGATCGATGGCTCCACAGTGCTCCCTTCCCCCCACATCCGTAACCTTGGTGTCATCTTCGACCAAACCCTTTCTTTCGACAAACACATTAAACAAATCACCAAAACAGCCTTTTTCCACCTCAGAAACATCGGGTTAGGGCCTTCTCCATTGCAGCTCCCACCCTCTGGAACTCTCTCCCTAAAAACACCAGAGACTCCCCCACACTCACTTCCTACAAGAAATCCCTAAAAACTCACCTTTTCATCACCGCCTACAACCACTGACTCTCATCCTCTTCCTTCGACACTATTTCTATTTTGTATTGTTCTCTTAGTTTTTGCTTTTTTTTGTTGTTTCCTATCAAAGCGTCTTTGAGTATTTAGAAAAGGGCTATATAAATCTAATTTATTATTATTATCATCATTATTATTATTATTATTATCATTATTATTATTATTATTAATAAAGATTGAACCCTTGCAGAACTGCTTTGATTTCGAGTTGGATTCATGGATCGTCAGTATAAAAGCTTCCTTTGCAGATTATTTTGTGTCCCTATCAGGGAATTGTTGCAATAGCATGAGTTTGTAGAAAATATATGTTCCTGTCAGACTAACCACAGCTGACCGATGTGTTCATGTCTGGTTATAATTGTGAGATATTTTGATACTTATTACCTTTTGGGCTTTTTATGCCTTTATTGTAGAGAATAGTGTATAGAGTTTGAACCCGGGTCACCCACTTGGAGAAATATAGCATCCGTACATGGCGCTCGTGCAGTAATCACTAGACTACCTGCGCCCCTTGACACTTTTTTATGCCAGGTGCTGGGTTCTGAGATTGTTCATTGTTAATGTTGTGTGCCTTATAACCACATTGCTGAAAAGGAGTGTGACATTGAACTGATCTGAAATGCAAACCGAGTGATTTAACCTAAAAATAAACATTTGAGAACACTTTTGATGCTTTGCTGTTTGAACTTTCTCATGCAACAGACACATAGAAGTGTGAAGTTCAATATGCAGCTCTACTTTGAACTCTCGTGGGCTTATTCATCCTTGAAAGAGCTCAGAGCCTCTGCCTGTTGTTTATTTCACAGCTGTGGAGTCTCATTTGATTCTCTCATGTTTGTGTTTGTCAGTTTGATTTCCTGTATTCGTGACCTAGCATGTGAGCTCCGTGCGTCTGTTTTTCTACGTGCCAATTTGTGAGCGAGACAGGTTTGTGGATTTCCTTTGTGTAAATGTTTGATCTTTGAAGTGTTTACAAGAAAACACTCTGCTGTGGCTCGATAGCATGGCATTAGATCGAGGGAGAAAAAGTTCAGGTTAGCTGTGAAATAAACACCAGGTTACATTATTGAGCTGTCGGTGTTTTTAACCTTTGACAGGTTATTTCTGGTTTTCGTACACATGCTTATGGAGAAGCTCTGGGGTGGCATATTAGTCCAATGTAATCACTGTTTTCTTATAAAAGCCTTGTTATAACAGTGTTGTTCATTTCCCCTATTATATTGACTTTAATTAAAGGATTAAAGGATTACATGCTCCTCTGAATTTGTCAACCTCTGGGGCTTAGAACCACTTCCAAATTCAGCATTGTCATCAAGCTAAACAAACATATGTCTTATATCTATTGTTAACATTTTAAAGATGTAACAGCAATGATTTCTTATGTGTGCCCCCCCCCCCCCCCCCCAAAAAAAAAAAAAAAAAACAAACCCAGAAGGAGACAGAAACACTGTGTCCTTGGAAAGAGTAAAAACCTCAAATTTTCAAATGAAGATTGTTTAAAAGGAAAGGAGTGATGGAGAGGAGAGTAGAAGTATGCAGAGTGGATTCTTCTGTGCTGGTGTTGAAGGAGGAAAGAGGAGAGAAGTGTCGTGTTACAGAAGAGCTGGAGCTGTAGATAGAGGAGGGGGGAAGACTTCAGGAGAGAGAGAGATGAAGGGAAGGGATGATGTTTCCATGAACCGTCTCCCTTATATAATGTGTGTTATATTCATCCCCACATTCTCAGTGGGACAGTTCTAGCTAATGCACCTAGTTGATCTTAAGAGTGTAACGTATTCACTGCGGTGACATTTGCCTGTTCAGGAGTTCTCTCCAGGGGATCAAAATGTTTTGTTGTGACTGATGTCAGCACCCCGACCTGCTGTTATCAATCTCTTTTTTTCTTTTTTAAAGATTTGTTGTCAGGCTCTAAGTGCCTTTATTTTAGGCTGTGGATAGAGAAGGTAGTCAGAAGGAGAGAACGAGTGCTGAATGACGTGCAGAAAAGGAGCCACAAGTCAGACTCGAGCCCAGGCCACCTGGGGTTGACAGTCAAGAAGAGCTTAGTCTCCCACAAACAAGCTTAAACATGCCCTCATTAACAAGTTTATATGACTTTCATAGCTGCAGGTTTCTCACTGTTTATAACTTTGACTTTAGTTTCTCCTCTCTTCTGGACTTTTTTTTAATACGTTTCTTTCTTTGACACTGATCGTCTGTCAGGCTTTATTTAGCTCCCAGCCCTCCCCTCAGGTTACTTTTTACATTCATCATAAAAGTGATGCTGCCGTTGCCATTTTCATCTTCTCTTCCATTATCGGTGTCTATAGACAATAAATCCTGCTCTGCTCAGCTCTGCAGTGTGCTGCATCTCATTACAGGCGTCATGTCACATCGTGTGCCCCTGTTACTGCTTGTTCCTGTCGCAGCAGACCCCGAGGTCACACTTCATATCCATATAGAACGTCTCATCAGGAAAGTTACTCACTCACTGGGATCGCTTCACATGTGGCATCAGTCTCACATTGTCTGGTTGCCTCATCAGTGGAGCCTTCTTACAAGATATATAGATGTCTGCAATCTTTTATAAGATGAATAAATAAAAACAGTAGATCTGTGTGTGAGTTGCTGAGGGTTGTATTTTTAATTCTCAAACCAGCAAAAAACAAGTGATTAAAGGGGGGAAAACTCACCTATTACATGCTTCTTGTTCATAATCGTATTTCTTTTTCTGATGTAATGGGCAACATTTCCCACAGGGGTCATTCAGGATACATCTCGTGGTTAAAACGACAAATTCAATTCAGCTCTGAGCTCAATAACGACCTTTCCTGAAAACTAAAAAAAAGAAATAATCTGACCTGTGATAACTGCTGCTTAATGAAAATGTCATCAACAGAAAAATCACAAATTCCATCTTCTCCTTTTATCTGATTGTTTGGCAGGATGGAAATGTTTACTCATATTGAAGACATTCAGTCCTGCAGCAGCATTTAGAACATTATTCTTCCTAATGCAGCGAATGTGTAATGATGCTCGGGTTAATGACCTGCTGCTGATCTTCTCCTTGTTCTCTCTCGTCGTTAGCATCTCTCTCACACCACTAGAAGAGTGGCTGAGAGGGTGAAACATGATAGAAATGTGCTATTAAAAATACATCTAATGGTTAATGCATTAGAGTGTTGCAATAGGAGATGTTAAGCTGAGGTAATCATTAGTATAATGCAACAAAAGGCTGTTATAGTCACGGGGAGGAAGAAGATGAATAATGTGTAAATGATCAGAACCTGTAGTAAGTTACACTGATTATCCCTGAGCTTATATCATGAAGGTTGTAGACCAAGTACCCTGCAGCACGTGTTATACACCAGACAAATATGATGAAAACTTTTATAATGCATGATGTCTCACCTAGAAGGAATTTCAAATATGTTGACTGAAAGTTGCTCTCAGCCTGGAGTAATTTCATCTGGATTTTCAGACATTCTTGCTTAACAACACAACACACAGACACAATGAGCAACTTGCTGGTGCTCACAAGGGAGCAGTTAGCAGCTAAAGAAGCCGATATATCACTGAATAACCGATGGAGACCAAAACGGAGCTAAAAGACAGTGAATATGGGACTTATATCTGTGAGTTGGCTCGCAACAAAAAGCTTACAGAATGCTGCTGATGCAGCTGTTTGCTCACAATCCTGCCAGTGTTTTCATCCCGTCTCCTCCATCCTTCAAGTGTGTCTGAAGTTCATCTCAATGCATTCCGATAAAGGATTATAGAACCTTTTATGAGACATTATAGAAAATCCTTAATGTGCATTATAAATGTTATATGTATGGGCTCAATAGAAAGTATTGCTGATCATTTAGCAGAGTACAGAGACAGAGCAGTGCTGTTTGAACCCTTTCATATTGATTTATTTGTCTTATCCAACTCGACAGGCTAATTTAATCTTCTTTAATGCAGGCTACAACTAGTGATTTTTCCTTCTTCAGTCTACTCCTTAAGTTAATATTTTGAGCTCTTTAAGTGAGAGGAAGAAAGAAATAAAGAGATGGAAACCCAGAGAGTCGACATTATCTCAGTTCAATCAGCAACAGAAGATTGTCTCCACATAGCTGAGCACCAGCGAGTCAGAGAGCGTGCTCAAATGAATGTGATTTAATACAAATTTGCTCCCCTTGATAGGAACATGCACATAACAAACTGCACGAGCCCGCAGACACTTATAAGATTCAGAAATGATTTAGGCCACAGTAACCTCGGCTTGATGTGAACAGAGCCAGTCTGCTGTGGTTTCAGTTGACCTTCCCACTCCATTAGCTACTTTTCTCTCCAAGCCTGCGAAACTAAACTAATATAGCATTTTTGTCAGAACTGACGAGTCAAATGTGAGGAAACACAACTTATCTGCATCATTGCGCCTGTGTATTGTCACACAGTCAATTTAATCATATGTAACAGATTTAACATGTATTCTATATCAGGCTCCTTCAGCGCACTGCTTTTGATTGTCACACCACTCAGCCTTCTTCCGACAACAATTATCTCCTGTAAATTTCCTATCAACGTGATGAGAGCTGCTCTGATAATGGAGGCATAATTGAGAGCCAAGCAGAGGTGGAAACGCATCATTGTGACTGAAAAACTGTGTTCTTCTGTGAGCACGGATGAGCATTAATGAGACAGTCACACTTCAAGGACACCCACATGTTGAGCTGAGTGTGTGTGTGTGTGTGTGTGTGTGTGTGTGTGTGTGTGTGTGTGTGTGTGTGTGTGTGTGTGTGTGTGTGTGTGTGTGTGTGTGTGTGTGTGTGTGTGTGTGTGTGTGTGTGTGTGTGTGTGTGTGTGTGTGTGTGTGTGTGTGTGTGTGTGTGTGTGTGTGTGTGTGTGTGTGTGTGTGTGTGTGTGTGTGTGTGTGTGTGAGGCTGGGTTGTCCTGTTGATTTAACCTTGAAAACACACACACAGAGCAGGTGTTGGAGGACATCCAGAATGCCAACAGGTGATGTAGGTGTGTGTTTTTTATCCAAAACAAGAACAGCAGGGGCAGACAGTCTGATGATGTCACTCAGCACCAGTAGATTAGACACATAGCACTTATTAAAGCCCAATTTTAAGATAAGTAATAGAAATACGTTATCTTCAACCAAGGATTCTATTCTTTAGTGATTTATCTACCGATTATATTCACAAACGTTCATCTTTAAGTCTATGAAATGTGGAGTTGAATCTCTTCACACACATTCAAACATCTTGCTTGCTATAGGCTGTGTCTCTGCTCCTGTTTGAGTTTAAACGCATCTTTTCCCTCTCTCCTCTTCCATCTGACTGACTTCTGTTGTTGCTGTCCTGCCTCACTGACCTGCAGTTTCTCCCGCCTGGTGCTCGGGTGATTGGGTGCCTTTGTATTGGTGGGGTCACTAGGTTCTGAAGCTCGACATATAAAGTGCAGTTCAGTAAGCTGTGCGTGTGTGTGTGTGTGTGGTGGAAGGGGTGATATAGGATCATGGAGGTCATTACGTAACATACAGGTCCCTCCCACTCCGCTGTTTTTTGTAGTAATATAGACCAATCAGATGTGATGTGTTTGTGTGTTTGTTATGTGTGTTCACACTGAAGCTAGAAGGACACAGAGGAGACTATTGGCGTTTGATGAGCATGTTTACAGTCTGTTTGTTTCCTTTGTTTGTTTACTGGGTTCGATTGTAAAAAAAAAAAAACTTTACGTAAGAGTTTGATCCAACACATGAAAGAATCAACCACACACTTCCTTACAATCACCAAAGGGTTATAAAATAATCCATAACAAGTTTAGTTTTCATTATTTTGTCAGTCATATCCTTCTCATGTCTTCCTTAAAGTTCTAGCTGACCAGGCTGTTTTTTTAACTTTGTCTGCAGATGAAACATTAACACTTTAGGGCTTAGATCCCGTCTCACTGGTAAAAAAAAAAAAAAAAACATATTTTAGAACTTTTCTTTTGGACCCAGACAAAATCATTAACTTTTCATCGAATAATTAAAATAATGAAAAAACCTTTAAATATCTTACATTTGGTATCTTCAGAAGTGTGTCAGAAGTATGTAAAGCTAGTGTGACATTTTATAGTTTTTAAATTGAATTTGTCAGTGCTCTGTGTTCATTAAAATTTGTCGTAATGACACCTAATTTAAAGTTACGCGAAGAAAGAGCTGCTCTCTTGTAAAAGTTGCTGAACGTATGGCAATCCTGAAAAAACCTGCGTTCAGTTCTTGAACGTTTAACCTGCTGCTGAGTCCTGTCAAATATCCTGATGAGTTTAATTGAGATTTTCTTGACATGTAACAGATCTGTAAGCAGTTTTTGTTGTCAGCAGAAGATGTGAAAAGTTAATTAAATACGACAACATGAAATAACAGCTGCAGCAAACTCACAAAAGCACAACGTTCCAATGCAAACTGTAAGCCCCATGAGCTTCTCATATTCCTCTAAAATTGGCATGAAGGGATCAGAAAGATCATATCTGTCGAGAAGAATCGTCGCTCTGTGTGAAAAATGTTGAGCAACAAACTCAGTCCTCTCACTTTCTGCACTCCCAAATGAAGAGCTTTACTAGACAGAAGGTAGCTGAAACTTTCATTTGAGCTGATATGAAAAAATATGTTGAATTAGCTGGTAAAAACAAACAGCTTGTTTCCTTTTTTTTTTACATTGCAAAGAAGGACTTGTTAGCATCACAGCTCAGATAATCTGGTTCTTTTGTTACACTAGAACCAGACCCGAAAAGGAACAATAATCCACTCCACATCTGCTAAGCTAAAAGAGCCTGACTGGGGCGCTGGTGGCGCAGTGGTTAGTGTGCATATGGAAGCTATAGTCCTCAAAGCGGGCGGCCCAGGTTTGAATCCAGCCTGTGGCTCCTTTCCCGCATGTCATTCCCCTCTCTCTCTCTCCCTGATTTCAAACTCTATCCACTGTCCTATCTCTACAATAAAGGCACAAAAAGCACAAAAATAAAGCTTTAAAAAAAAGAGCCTGACTTATTGTTTAGCCTTTATTTTTTCAAAAGAAAATTCTGAAACAGAAACTACTTTGAGTTTGCATCTATGGTGGAGTATTGACTGAGAGACAACATCCCTCCACCTGCTCTCCTCTGCAGTGTGTGTGTCCTGCGGCTCAGGCCGCAGCCTCATGTATCAGTTTCCTCCTTAACCCTGGTGTGAAGATGAAGGTCGAAGAGAGCATGTAACACAAATAAGAGATCTCTTTATCACAAGTTTTTTAAATGTCATGTTTTAAAGAGTGACAAATAGTATTTGTGTTCAAGTGGACTCAAAGTCATGTGACTTTAAGTTGATACAAGCAGGTTTCATTGGTGTGTGTGTGTGTGTGTGTGTGTGTGTGTGTGTGTGTGTGTGTGTGTGTGTGTGTGTGTGTGTGTGTGTGTGTGTGTGTGTGTGTGTGTGTGTGTGTGTGTGTGTGTGTGTGTGTGTGTGTGTGTGTCTGTTTGTGTGTGTAAAGAGGAGGTTTAAATATTTAAAGGTGTCTACTATCACTCTCTTTACCGCTCTACTTCTGTTTCTTTTTCCTTCATGCACAAGAAATGTTAACATGTTTTATGTACGATTTAAAGGCTGAGGTTCAAATTTCAACTCAAACTAACTTATTCTCTCTCTCTCTCTCTCTCTCTCTCTCTGTCTATCTCTCTCTGCAGCCGAGCCTCTTCCTCTCATGGACCTGTGTCGGCGTGCGGCCCGTCTTGCGTTAGGTCGGGAGCGTCTGCAGGAGATCGAGAGCCTCCCTCTGCCCCAGTCCCTGAAAAGTTACCTCCAATACCAGTGACTGACACCAGCAGAGCACACTGGGAACACAAGGACACACACCAGAACACCTGAAAGTCTGAAGAAAGGAATGAAATAAAGAAAGCAGAAAGAAAGAGCGTAGCTGCATAGCGGAAGCTCTACAATAGATGGATTAATGAAAGGATGATAGTGGATGAACAGCACCAGCTTCTTTTTGATCTCCAGCTGCTTTTTCTTTAGTTTGGACTTGAAATAAATTATTGACGATGGTATCACATCAGTGTCTCACTCACCCTGGAAGAAAACCCATCCTGTGAGGGGCATGGTGCGGTTTAGAGGGTGACAGAGACAGTGAAAAGACAGACACCCCCACCTAGTGGTGACAGTAAGAACTGCAACGAGAAAGCACACCCATCTTTCCCTGGAGGCCTTTCTGATACTCAGTGATCATTTCAATGCTGTTGTATGCTAAAGTGTGTATTCATGGTCTCCTCTGGCACAGGTGACAGGCTACAACAGTATCTTAGCACTGAGTTTTTGTTCTGTTGACCTCGGCACAAACAAGACCCCACATCTCACACAGAATAGATGAAAACATGGCTGCAGAGTCATTTATCTCCTTACTTCATGCAGACATTTAGTCCGAGTAAAGCCCTTTTCAGTCACAACTAAATGAACAGTACACTGATAAATTGAAGATTGATGTAATTCAGAGTTTGTTGTATAAAACGTTAGTAGTCTAAATGCATTGGACAATAATGAGACTTTGGAGTGTTAGAAGGAATGGAACAGAAATAGTTTTATGAAGGAAGAAAAATGTGTCGGTGTGGATTTAAAAAATGTTGTCTTCCTTTTAAGTCTCCATCAGGGACCATCGTCAGTGAGCAGGATGCTCAGAATTAGCTCCCAATCATCAATTTATTTCAAATCTTCCTCAATCCTGATTGGCGGAGGGAAAAATATAAAAATGACATTTTTCTAAATGAGGACCACCCACTTAAAACTACAAAACACACATATCACTATTGTGTTATAACAAAAACTGTTCTAACTTTGCATAAATTAATTTTCTTTTAGGACCTCATAAATGAAAGTAAGAAGCTTAAGTTGATTTTTTTTTTTGTACGGGCCTTTAATAAAGAAGCACTACAGCATTTAATCCCTTAATGTGCATGCGTTAATCTGCTGCAGCCTTAATTTGACTGTGATTAGATTCAGTTCAAACTTTCACTTTGTGGGAAGTGTTGTGGAAATGTTGCCAGGTCTTAAATACTGGTCAGGACTTTATCATAACAAGCTGCATGTGTGGAAAGGGCTTTATGAAAGAAACAAACAGCTGTGCAACATTTACTGAGAAGCATTCCTAACAGGACATAAGTCATGTTAAATGATGGTGAGGTGTGTGTGTGTGTGTGTGTGTGTGTGTGTGTGTGTGTGTGTGTGTGTGTGTGTGTGTGTGTGTGTGTGTGTGTGTGTGTGTGTGTGTGTGTGTGTGTGTGTGTGTGTGTGTGTGTGTGTGTGTGTGTGTGAGAGAGAGAGCAGTGTGTTGCCATCACAGTGAAACCAGTGCTAACATGCTGTGCTAAGAAGAGCCTCACCTGCTGCTGTAGCACCCTGTGTAGCTCACCGGTACCAGACAGTATCTGTCTGCTTCCCCACATTTGTCTTAATGACCACAACAAACAAACAAACAAACAAACACAAACAAACAAACAAACGGAACAGAGCAGATCAAGTGTCGCTTGATCTGTATTAGAGGCTGGAGCAGGGTTTGGGAACATCTGCCAGGACAGATGTGTTTCTGGCCCAGAATAGAATTGCACACACACACACACACACACACACACACACTGTAGACCAATCATGTTTTCTTTCCTAAAAAGGCTTGAGTCACTTTTTTTTACGTCTGAGTTTGTATCTTACATTATAAATATTATTATTATTATTATTATTATTACTGTTGTTGTGAGTGTCTGACGATGATGATGATGATGATGATGATGATGATGATGGCAGGATGATGATGATTATTTATCACGAGCTGGTTCTATGTACATTTTTTTTAACGATCATTGATGGTTACATTCAGGTAAACATGATACAAAGATCCTGGTGATGAAGAGCGAAATCAAGAGTTGTATCTTCAATGCTGCTTTTACCTTGTTATTATTTTATTATAATTATTATTGTTATAATTATTATTATTTGTAATGGTGGTGTTTTAACCTCCTGTTTTCATCAGTTAGGATGGAGAGAGAAGGACCGTTCAGAGAAGTAGTGGAATGTACTAACAGACGGTGCAGTTGAGATGAAATGTGAATAAAAGCCAAGTGAATTTGAAAAATGTCTCTAAAGTGTCCCCCGTGTTTCTTTTTCTTCATTTCCATTCAACCTTAATAGATTTAACACTAGGCCTGAGCCTCCTTTGTGTCCAAACACAACACTGCTGACATTTTAAAATACATCTGACACTAACAAAGTAGTCCAAGCTGCAGTAAGATGCAGAAAGTCCTGATAATCGAGCTGGGAGGGACTCTTTTTCAGCATGTTTAAATGTGCCTGAGGAGCGTTTAATATACCGAGGGACACCTTGGCAAGGATATAGGGTCGTAAAGTATTTGGCTGTAAGCTCTCCTCATTGTCAAGTGTGCAGTTTCCAGTTCAGAAAAGAAAGTGCTAATGCTCCGCTCATCAGCTGCTGCAGCTGTAAATACAGCTCACACTCACACTCAGCAAGGAAGATATTGACACTTTGAAAGACTACAAGTGAAAACTGCAGGGGTCTGCAGAGAGGAGAAACAGACATCAGAAGAGACCTGATGTGGACATAGAGTTCTTGTTTCCTATGCACAATGTGGGAACACACTCATTAGGTCCAAACACACACACAGACACAAACACAGTGATTTGTGAGAGATCAATAGCAGACAGACCGTGTAATGAAGCTCCTGCATCTCTGGGATGGATTTGCACACACACCCACACAGACATACGCACATGCGCACACACACACACACACACAGA
Organism: Labrus mixtus; assembly: GCF_963584025.1. Classification (NCBI taxonomy): domain Eukaryota; kingdom Metazoa; phylum Chordata; class Actinopteri; order Labriformes; family Labridae; genus Labrus; species Labrus mixtus. The sequence goes on from NC_083619.1 coordinate 12,584,522, forward strand.
CATACGCACACGCGCACACCCACACAGACATACGCACACGCGCACACACACACACACACAGACATACGCACACACGCACACACACGATAATCTACAGTTGTATTTGTTTTATAAGCCTAAACAGCCGGCCACAAAGGTGTAATTTAGACAGCAACAGTCTGCACACAGCCCACTGTGGGTTCAATCTGATCGTCCTTATGTCTCCCAATAAGAACTGTTCCCAAAGTTTGTCATTTAAGAAATGTTTTTAACATAAATCTTCTCAAGGTAACAATGTGAATTCAAAGCCATAAAACTTAACAAGGGTTGTTACATCTATAATAATCATTTATTTGTGTCTCAAATGAAATAATGTGCTTAAAATAGATTTTACACAGCCACAACATCAACAGCACCGTCATCCAACGATCAATCAAACAGGTGAATGTCAAATTAACATGAAGAGTAAAGTCTTTGCTAGGAAGTTTTTATTGTAACTGAATGCAATATAATCTCATTTAAATCTCTTACTGTAATTTAACACTTAAAAAAACCTTAACATGATGAATAGATTTAATGACTGCTCAAAGAACCTTTCATATAAAATCATCAGTAACTAGCAAAAGAACGTTCATGCGGCTCACACTTTGTGGACATGGTGTTACATAAAGATTTGAAAGTGAAGGGTCAAAGGTCAGTAAAAGAAAGCAGTCAATGATGAATACAATAAGCAACCAACCATCTGAAATATCATACCTGAGATCTGAAAGATTCACTGAAGAGTGTATTAATGTTCAAGATGAAGGGGAGTCAGTTGCGCTGGTGGCGCAGTGGCGCAGTGGTTTGTGCGCGCACCCCATGAATGGAGGCTATAGTCTTCCAAGCGGGCGGCCCAGGTTAAAATCCCACCTGTGGCTCCTTTCCTGCATGTCATTCTCCACTCTCTCTCCCTGATCTCCGACTCTATCCACTGACCTATCTCTTCATTAAAGGCACAAAAAGCCCAAAAATAAATCTTTTAAGAAAAAGAAAAGATGAAGGGGAGTCAACATTGAGCTCTCTGACAAATGTGTGGCCAAATCTCCGCTCTGATGTTGTAAAGGTCTGAAGAGAAAGTTGACATATCTCTGGTTAAAATTAAGAACTAAACTTAAATCCAATTCCGAGATTATCAATTAATCAATCAAACTTTATTTGTATAGCTCTTTTGATACAATGCTGTATCACAAAGAGAAGGAAGGACAGATAGAGTGACTTCATGTCTGTGTGAGGCTGTGTGTAGTTCTGTGCAGGGTGGGTCCATTAGAGGGTGATCGAACATGTAACATCAGTTAAAAACGCACATTAAGCTACTAATTAGCTGATTGTATTTCTTCATCCTCGGGGAGCGTCTGAGTGAAGAGTCAGCAGTGTGAGAGCAGGAGGCCAGAGCGAAGCTGCTTCACACTTTATCTTCACAAACACCCGACGATAAATGACGGTCAATTAAAGGCTTTGTTCCATCGATTGAAAATACACACACTGAAGTTAATACAAAAGCAGTTATTTATTTATTTTTAACTTGCGGATTCTTCAAAACAGGAAATACTTGAAATACGTGTCAGTGCAATGAAAAGACTAACCATTGTATGAAATACACATGTTCAAATAAAGTAGAATAAACATAGTTCCTAAAGATTTGTCCTCTATTTTTGTTAAGTTTTTCTTTACTTGAGATTGTGTTTACTTCCCTTTAGATTTATTTTTTGGGCCTTTTCCGAACAGTGGAACATCGAGGAGAGAGTGTTGGGAGTGACAACTTGGGAAAGGGGCTGAAGGTCAGAGAGGAACCAGGTCACCTTTTATGAGGACTACATCCTCTGTACACTAAGTGACCATCATAACTGCTAAGACCACTGATACCCCAATCTGCCTTTGAAGAAAAGCAGAAAATTAAATATCATTAGAATCTACAAAGCTACCATCTTCATGTCCAAAACCCTGAAGATGACTTTTAAAAACTAAAACTGTAACCCGACTTGAATACACAACATGTTTATTTTATTTCAGATATGTGATGCAGTGAATGCATTTACTCACCAAAAGCTAATATTTGATATTTTAGGGACTCTTAATCATTCCAACAGCACGGTTCAGCAATAGAAAAAAATTGAATGATCGACTATCACCCTGTTACAATAACTCAAAGATGAAATTGATATTGTCCTATACGAGTTAAAACAAACACATTTTCCCAAAATTGTATTTTTACAGTTGATTATTATTTGAGTACTTAATTTGAGCCGTGTTTGCCTCTGATGATCATGCATTTTAAAATAAAGCCTGTTATCCAAAACTCTCTCAATCACTTCATTTAATTGAGCATTCGATTTCTTGATCTTAAAATAAATGATATTTATGTTAATGCATCTGTGACAGACCTCACCATGTTTGTTGTTTTCCTCACACCACCCACATCACTCTGATAAACGATCCAGACACCCACAGTGGACTTGTTTCTTTATGGCTCTGTTGGCCAAACTGTTGCAAAATGTGACATCATCAAATGTGTCAGTGTGTATTTTACAAGAACTCTCTTTCAATAATGCACTAGTTTTTATAAACATATTTGTAATATGTTTTTCACTGTGGGTCTGATGCTGTCCTCTGTTTCTTTTTTCATCATTCCTACCCAGAGACTCAAGTCATCACTGATAATGTCATCTCATAACTTTGACTGATGAGCCATGTGAACAAAATCTATCACTAGACACAGAATCCTGAATTACATATTCAGATGTATGAATGTTTGTTGCTGAAATGCTCAAAATGAGAAAATGACTGAGTCTAATGATATTTATGTCTTTTCACCCGAGAATTAATGATCTAATTTACTTGATGCCAAGACTTCAAGATTGACCACTTGTTGGCCTGATGTTTTTACACTTCACTTTTGTTATGAATGAAGTTCTTAAGTAAAGTAGAGAGTAGGTCTACATAAGTTGGAGATTTATATTTTCAGATTTCATCAGAGGAGCCTTCAACATCCTCACAGGAGGGAACTGATCCAAAACTTTAAACTAAATAACAAATCATAAGAATTCTTGAAAGAAATGGTGTACTTTGAGGTAGATTTCATTTTCATTATGTTGATTTCCACCATCTAACTATATAAATCTTTTATTTTTCACCTGTCACAGATCTCACACTTGTACACATACATTACCGTGTTGCATATTCATTTTGTCACTTATTTAAAGGTAATGACTTGAGAACAAATGCTTCTAAGTAAAGTTGCCTGATCCTCATGCAGTCCTGCAGGGGAACCTTTTGATAAACTCTGGCTGCACTCTAAAATACACAATTTTCCTTTCTTTGTGCTCATACTGCTCTCTACAGTGTTTCCCCTACCAACGGTGTGGCGATACTTTTACTTAAAACTATTCCTTTTGTTCATATTAAAACAATATCTGATCCCACAGGCAGGTTCATTATTGTCGTTGGCCATATTTATGAGGTCAAGGTAGTCCTTGCGAATATATATGCACCTAACTGGGACGATGAAGCCTTCTTTAAACGGGTATTTTCAATGTTGCCGGATTTGTCACAACATAACTTAATTTTGGGTGGAGACTTTAATTGCTGGTTGAACCCTTCATTAGACCGCTCCTCCTCAACCTTAGTGCCACAATCTAAATCTGCCAAAGTGATTGAAGCTTTCATGGAGGAGTTCAATGTTATTGATCCTTGGCATTATTTTAACCCAGGCAAAAGGGAATTCTCTTTTTTTTCTCATGTACACCGGACTTTTACACGTATTGATTTCTTTTTGGTAGACAGCTCACTGCTTACTGCAGTTTCTGGCTGTAAATATGATCCAATAATTGTGTCAGATCACGCATCAGTCTCCACAAATATATACTTTCAGAAATTCACAAGCACACGGCCACCATGGCGCCTTAACACACGACTTCTCTTGGATAAAGATTTTGTCGAACTTATGTCGAAGCGTTTGGATTTTTTCTTCCAAATTAATAAAACTCCAGATATTTCGGCTTCTGTGTTATGGGAATCGATGAAGGCCTTTATAAGGGGGGAAATTATCTCCTATGAGGTACACCAAAAGAGATCTATGAGATTGAAATTGGCCGAACTGTCCCAGCGTATAGCAGCATTAGATTCTCAGTATGCTGCTTCAAAATTACCAGAAATCTATAAGGAGCTGGTGTCTTTACAAACAGAATATAATCTTACTACCTCTCAACATACCACCAGGCTTCTACTTCTTTCAAGGTCAAAGTTTTATGAGCAGGGAGATAAAACTAGTAAACTACTGGCTCACTGATTGCGTCAAATGTCTACATCCCAGTTAATCCCACAAGTGGAAACAGATTCAGGTGTCAAAAGTGGCAAAAGCCCAGGTCCGGACGGCTTTCCGTCTGAGTTTTATAAAACATTTTGGAAACAGTTAGCCCCATATTTGTTAGAGATGTTTATTGAAGCTTCTGTTCTTGGTGCGCTCCCTCAAACTTTAAATCAGGCATGTATTTCTTTGCTTCTGAAGAAAGGCAAGGATCCACTACAATGCAGCTCCTATCGCCCTATCAGTTTGTTAAATGTGGATTTTAAACTCTTATCTAAACTTCTAGCTCTTCGTTTAGAGGGTGTCCTACCGTCAATTATCTCACATGACCAAACTGGATTTATTCGCAACAGACACTCCCTTTTCAATCTGAGAAGGGTATTTAATGTAGTATATAACCCTCCTTCAAAAACTCTTCCCGAAGCCTTGTTAGCTCTTGATGCCGAAAAGGCTTTTGATAGAGTATAGTGGGATTACTTGTTTTTTATTTTGAAAAAATTTGGTTTTGGGGCAAAATTTGGTTCTTGGGTAAAGTTATTATATTCATCTCCACAAGCCTCTGTTAGAACAAATAGCACAAACTTGGAATACTTACGACTGTTTCGCTCCACTAGACAAGGCTGTCTGTTAAGCTCTTTTCTATTTGCCATGGTTATGGAGCCTTTATCAGCTGCTCTAAAGTCTCACCCCGATCTCTGTGGTATAATAAGAAATGGGGTGGAGCTGAAAGTCGCCCTTTACGCGGATGACCTTTTATTGTTCTTGTCCGACTTATCTCGCTCCATTCCTGCAGTCCTCTCAATCTTAGATACTTTTAGTGAGATTTCAGGATATAAATTAAACTTGGGAAAGAGTGAAATTTTTCCTGTGAATAAATTATCCAAGGAATATTCACTAAAGAAATTTCCATTCAAAATATCTAAATCAGGCTTTGTCTATCTGGGAGTATACGTGGCTGACACATTGGCTAACCTTCGTAAGTTGAATTTTGTCGCCCTGCTTAAACAAATCAAGCAAGATTTTGAAAGATGGTCCTTACTTAATCTTTCCGTTGCTGCTAGAATTAATTCCGTTAAGATGAATGTTCTTCCATGCTTCTTGTATTTGTTACAGTGCGTTCCAATTTTTCTTCCTCTTTCCTTTTTCAAAACAGTAGATAGCCTTATTATAGATTTTATCTGGAACAAAAAACAACCCAGGTTGCGATGTCAGATCCTACAGTGACCCAAAGAGTTAGGTGGAATGGCTCTACCAAACATTTTATTTTATTATTGAACTTCTGGCTTTGCTATGAGAATATTGAGAACCCTCCATTGTGGCTGGTTGTCGAAGCAAATTCAGCTCATCCGGTGACTTTGAAATCCTTACTATATTCGCCTCTTTTGTCTTCCACTTCCCCTTATTCAAAAAATGTTATTGTTGCCTCCTGCCTTAAAATTTGGACCCAATTCAATCTTTGGGCTTCAAACCTTTTCTTTCCAGGCTCCAGTCTCAGCGAATCATGTCTTTCCTCCGTCCTTGTTAGACAGTACATTTTCTATGTGGGCTAGGCTGGGCCTAAAAACCTTTAAAGATTTCTATATAGACTCAACATTTGCGTCTTTTCAACAGTTGGTTGAAAAGTTTTCATTACCTCAAGGCCATTTTTTTAGGTACCTCCAGATTCGTAATTTTGTTCGCTCTTTGCGTCTGAATTTCCCTACCCTCCCTCCCACCTCAGATTTGGATATGTTTCTGGAGCCTCTTCCATCATTGAAGGGTGTAATATCTGTCATTTATTCAAATATTCATAAAATCAGCTCAAACTCTTCTTTGGATACCCTCAAAGCTGTTTGGGAGGCTGATTTGGGACAGAAAATTTCAGATGGCGCTTGGGAGGGAATCCTGCAGAGGGTACACAAATCATCTATTTGTGCTAAACACAGCTTTGCTCAGTGCAGGATTTTACATCGAGCCCACTACACTAAAGTGAGGCTGTCCAAAATATTTAATACAGTTTCTTCTCTTTGTGATCGGTGCAAACAGGCTCCAGCTGACTGTATACATACGTTCTGGCACTGCTCTTCGTTGAATACATATTGGTCTGAAATTTTTGTTGTGTTATCCAAGGTCACAGGGAAAACTATTGTTCCAAATGCTTTAACTGCTCTGTTTGGTGTGTTGCCCTCTGCACTTTGTCTTCTCTCAAATAAAAAAGACCTGGTAGCATTCTCAACCCTGCTGGCCAGGAGGCTGATTCTGCTGAGATGGAAATCCTCTGCCCCACCTACACATGTGTACTGGATTAAAGAGGTGCTTCACTTTCTTAAACTGGAAAAAATCAGGTTAACCCTGTCTGGATCTGAGAGGTCCTGAGAGGAAAAACTTGGAACCCTTTTTTGTCATATGTCAAAAGCACAGAATGTCACTTTAATCTAGACTGAGAACCTACTTTTTGTTATTATCAACCCTGTTTGTTTTTTTTTCTCTTTAGGGGATATGTGCCAGGGGAGGGGAGGGGGTGAGGGGTCTAATGTATGTATCTAACATACAATGTATCTGTTTGTTTATCTTGTTCTTGTTGGAAAAAAACACACACATTCTGTATGGACATTGCTAAGTGGAAATGTTGTTAATATGTAAAAGCAATAAAGAAAGTTTATAAATAAATAAAAAGTTTTATATATATATATATATATATAGAGAGAGAGAGAGAGAGATATTTTTTTTTTTAAGATTTATTTTTGGGCTTTTTGTGCCTTTATTGCAGGGATAGGATAGTGGATAGAGTCGGAAATCAGGGAAAGAAGTCATTTAAGGATACCTGTCCGATAGAAAAGGATATCTGTCATTAAAAGTAACACATGAACACCAAGATTTCTTCAAGTGTGTCGTCGTGTCGGCTTGTCCCCACCCCCCCAACGCTGTAAACCTAGGGGAAACACTGCTCTATATGTTTATTATGTAAACACATAAATCAACCAGTCAGCATTCTCCAACATGTGATGAATGCACGCAGCTTTGCAAACCTCCACATTGGTTTGTGCACAAGAAGACAGAGAGTGGTGTAGAGTCTAAAACAAGTCTTTATTGGTCAATATACAGAGAGCAGTGGGATGACCACTAAAGAGAGGGATATCCCAACTGTTTTGTTTACAAAAAGAAAAAGAAACGGATATATAAAATAACTGTCTTGAACATTTTTACAGGGTTTGTTTTTATATGTAAAAGAATCTTTTTTCTCTTTAAACTTTCTGAAGCACAATATGACAAAGGTTGACGAGGGAAACGAGGCAGTTGTTTCACAATGATGACATCACAATCACAGGAGGTCAAAGGTCAACAGAGGGAGGGGGAGAAAGTGAACAGGAGACGTATCAGTCACTGATGCTGTATGGATATGAACAGGTGAGTTGAAAAGGGAACGTGGAGTTACATTTAGGTCATTTGAATGTGGACAAACTCTTGGAAATGTCTGAACAAGTTCAATTCAATCTGCAATTCAGATGGTTCAAGGTTTATTTATTATAAATGGATGATTTATTATTCATCTTGATGACTTTCTAACACAGGGGAAATAGACCACCAATCTGCTTCTTTATTCCGACATGCAGCTCTGTGAGTCCTCACCTTTCTTTAAAGGGTCACTCCGCCAATATGACACAAGAAGGTCAGTTCACTTGTCAGAGTAGCAGTGCATGATAATGTCATCAGGCCCCTGGAGTTTTTATTGATTATATAAAATTTCCTGTGGAGCTGAACTCAATGGACCAGTTCTAACAGGTGCAATGTTTTATGTTGAGTCTTTATCTTCCCAGAATTCAAAGCAAATTCATCTTAAGATGCTAAAGAACCACACAGCTTTAGGTGTCTGTCTTCAGCCTGACTGTCAGAAGAAACTACAGGTGAAGTCTGAGTGAAAGATTTGGCTGTTTGCGTTCACATACACAGCTCCTCCGGGAAATATCCTGAGTTTTTCAGGCGATTTCTGCAAGTGTGAAAGCCCTATAATAAGATTGTAGTCATAGTCTGTTTCAATCTCTGTCAAACCAGCCCACAGGCTTTGTTTCAAAGAAGGGAGAGTTGCATGAGGAGAAGAGTAGGATGCAGTGTTTTTGGTAGATATAACTAAAATATATCTCCCTGTGTTACTTTTTTATTACACTTTTGAGAAACATGCCACTCACAAGTGAGTCAAATGTATTCAAACAATAAAATCTCTTGACTACCCTTGTTTATGTCTTTTTTCTTAAAGAGGACTCCGTTTACTATGACGGAAAAAAACAAAACAAAGAAAATATGAGATATGCTTTCAGCAACATGTTTGTATGACTTCATCTGTTGAAAATGAATAAAGATAACTGATCAGACCTGAAACAGTGCAGGCTACAATAGGCCACAGTATGGATTGATGTGCTACACAGACAGATGTTGTGCAGATGTTGTGTCTCAAAAGTATTTGAACAATAATGAACTTTTTTTAATTAGTTCATTGGCTTATGGAGCAGCGATCATATTAGCTTTAAAATATTTTTGAGGGACCACAGATGAACGATATTAAACGGTTAATTTACCTGATTGGTACATAAATCTAGACTAATGTGAAAGGTTTATGACAAGAGACAACAGATCTATAACATATCTCTTCAGTGTCCAGGCAATAGAAGTTACGCACTGTGATACATGGAGAAACTCTGGACGAGAGAGATGACAGTAGAGGACACACACTGAGTGAAAGTACAGTTATGTTACACCTACTTTACTTCATAGGCTGAAGAATTAGTGTATGAATACATTAACTAATAAATATGTGTATAGATGCTATTTTTTTCAGTAACCCCTCATATTGCAGATCTTTGTTTTAAAATAAAAAAATACAAAAGTAATCTGAAGACATGTGTATAAAGGTTCAGCTAAAAGTTCACGTCTTTGAGTCAATGTGAGAAACTGAGAGAATTGAAATGTAGTCGCTAAGTTTCAGCCAATTCTGCACATGTACTTAGAAACTGTGCTTCTTTCATATTTACCATATATATTTATTTTGTTTTATTGACTGTGATATGGCTAATAATGGATGTACAGACAAAATGTTTGCCAGCACTGTTGGACTGCAGATGATTCTGTAGTTCTGACTTTGTCCAGCAGAGGGAGACATTTACTAAATAATGACGACGTGAGAAGTTTCAGAATGTTTTTTTTTTTCTTCCAGCAACCGATTGTAAAGATTTTTTTCAGAGCTTTGTGCATGTGTTTATGTACTTGTGGTGAGCTTGCAAAGGTGTCTGCATGACAGGTGTGTGTCTGTGTATGTGTGTGTGTATTAGTGTGTGTGTGTTTTGTTTGATAAAGATAGAAGATGTTAGAGTGTTTGTTCAGAAGTGCAGGTTTTGTTGATAATGCGTGTGCATATTGGGTCAGTATGTTATGGATGAACTGTCCCACACAAGCTTTCCCTTCTGCTTCCTCTTTTTCACCTCCTCTTTTTCCTCCACTTCATCTTCATCACTGTTGTCTGACTCAGCACTTGTCATTCCTCCCACTTGTTCCTCCTCCTCCTCTTCTTCCTCCTCCTCCTCCGCCTCATGTTCTTCTTCTTTTACTTCTTCATCAAGCGCCTGAGCTCCTTGTACGTTCTAGAATACAAGCACATGATTCGATAAAAGACCACACAGATCCAGTTTCTCTTCTACCCTTCCCTGTCCTCCTGTCTTTAGACTGATTCACTTTTGGTATACTAAAAGAATAAAAAACACAATAATTCTGATTGAAATGTCTTCAAACCTCCATGGGGTTGATGGTTATAGTGAGTGCAGAGTTGTTCCAGTCTTCCTCAGGATCTTTGATGCCCTCTTCATCTTCTCTGGACCCTTCCTGATGTGTGGCATGGATCCTGTAAACGCCAATCACTACAATCACCACCAGTGCGGCGATACAGACAACAATTATGACTGTGGCTGCTGGAGGGGCTGCTCCTGGAGGAGAAGAAGAGGACAAATAAAACATATTAACTTGTATTATTTTGTATTGTAGTTTGTTAACATATGCCTGTTTTAGACTTTTTCAACTTATATAATATAATACAGCCATGGATGCAACAATGGAACAATCTCCAGTTATAAAAAGTTGCCTAGGATGGTGATTCAAAACAAGAAACAAATACATACAAAACTAGATCTCAGATATAATCATCCCCTACTGTGTGGGATCACAATACGAGTCTGAATATTGTGCAGTGAGAACATTGTAGTGAGTCTTAACTAGTGCTCCTCCATAAATCACAATCTCATCATAATTAAAACATGAGCGTTCACAACAAACACATCGTTAAAGTCTTAATTCACTGCAATGAATATGTTTTTTTTTTTTATGTAAGCAAGCAATGTTGCTAGCTCAATGTGTGTACATTTGAGCTGTTTGGTTGAAGGCCTGAGTATAATGGCCATGCTTTCACAATATTTTGATGCAGTCATATGAAGCTCATCTAGCTGTCAGCTACGCTTAGATTAGTTGACACCAATTAAGTGGTGATAAAAAAAACAAACCTTTTGGATTATTTTTGATTCAGCAGGGACATGTTGCAACACAGGTATTGTGTAACACCTGAGAAACTGAGAATTATACTTAAAACACTCTTTAATATCGCACTTCATATCTGCATTCTAATATCACAGATTTAAATCATACATCTCCAATTTAGTTTCATATTGTGAAGTCAGAGTTTTAAAACCTTACTAAGCACTAAGTAGATCTAATTGAGACACTAGTCTGCCCTATACCTACATCATGACATGTTGATCATAGGATTTGATGGGTACCTGACATGTGTGAGTTGGGAGTGTGTATCATGAGCGGGTGATGGACAGGTCTCAGGTACTGAGGTTGAGCAGCCATGTGATTGACATGTTCCACAGGTGCTGACCGGTGCAGAACGCTGACCTGCAGAGACAAGACACAAGCCAATATAATCCTCAAGAGAAAGTCCAACAAGAAAAAGAAATAAAGAATGTGGTATAAATGATTTAAAAAAAGGATAAAAAAGCAAGAGAAAGAAGAGAAAAAGTGAGTAAGAGGAGGTGAAAGATGTCAAACTGACCTCCAAATTGAACTCGTTGCTTGTGTAACGTCCGTTGAGTTCGGAGCAGGTGAGTCTAAATCTTCTGTCGCTCAGGGTGGCCGGACGCCAGTTCCTGTAGCGCAGCTGTCTGAGCGCCTGCTCATAGTGGACCATGGAGTCCACACCTTGTTACACAGGAAAAGTATGCTATACAAAAGTCTAAAATATGTCAACAGCACTGTGTGTTGGTTTGTAACTCTGATAGATTATGAGTCATTTTTAGAGACCTCTCCAGAGTGTGGATGTTAATCTTACTGTTGTAGGAAGCCTCAGTAACATTCATCGTCCCTCTTATCAGAGTGTTAGCACTTCCTACCGTATATAGATATTCCAGAGGTGGAGTTGGTGGCATCCAGGTGTTTTCCCAGTAAAGCACTGTGATGAATCTCCAGACTTTCTCTCTCAGGATTGAGCTCTTCCCCGATGACCAGCACATCGCAGTAGTCCAGGTTATGCATCACCTCCGTCACACCTGGTCTGCGGGCTGGGCACAACAAATTATAGGTGAAAAAAAAAAAAAGTAAACTAAATGTGTACCAATGTTTGCTGCATAAAGAGTAAAAGAAATCCCCCCTTGGTTACAAAACTTCCAGTTCGAATAAGATTTCTAGTTCAAGGGGAATTTAAAAAAAAAACTTGTTCCGTGATAAAGACTGAAACATTGCATGGCTGGTCTGACATGAGAGCATGATAGCAACACCCGTTCACTCACAGCCACCAAAGCTGTCTCCCTTCATCACTGTGCTGGTGATGTGAAGTTCCTTGAAGGGGGCCACACCCAGCGGGCCCCGCAGGTCACCAGCAGGCCTGACGAGTCGATTAGATCCTACGAGGGTGATTCTGGGTTCACTGGGCGGCAGGACCATGACTACTGACTTGATGTCTGGAACGGAGAGACATGTGTCGTCCCCGAAACACCTGACACACACACACACACACACACACACACACACACACACACACACACACACGTTTTACTGCTTGACTGCTGATATTGCATTGATAGTAGATAAGAAACATGAGCACAGTACACTTTCCGATGTGAGATTCTGATTCAGATGTTGCTAAACCTGCCAGGATAGAGCATGCTCATGTCTCTGCTTTAAGGGATTTCAGTTGTATGAGGTGTGGTGCATGAATTCATCTTTACCCAGCACAGTGTGATCATCAAAACCACTTCCAAAATGAAGAGTGTTACAATTTTAATTTCCTTTTTATTCCCCTACTCACAACATTTGATGTCTTTGAAGTATACTGTTCCCATACCTGCTAATTCAGTTACTTAGCTACTAATTTTGATGGTTCTGGATAACGTAAATACTACTTTCTAGTTTCTAAACAAAATTACATGATTTTTTACTGTGTGTTAAAACTTTCACTCTGTGATAATTATACATTAAAGGAAATGAGTTGCAGAAAACAAAAGTTCCCCGACCATGAGAAAATGATCCTCTTTGTTTAACATCATCTCTCCCAAAGTTTGTCCTAAAAGAAATGGTCTTGTTCTAAGTCATGCAGAGAAAATGTTGATGAGAATGTTATTTAATGGACCCTGAAATTATTTGGTGATCACTTTTTTTTATACTCCCCTTTATTGAAGAGTGAAATGCATACAGAGTAAATGTTGGTTATTTCGTCAAACACATTGCTCGTAGTTAGTTATATTCTTTCCCCATCTTTTTAAAACAATAACAAAGACCCCTCTTTTCTATATTTCAAAAAAGATTTTCTTTTAATATGAATCTGAAAGGTTTGATTCAAACTGAATCATCCTTTCTAAAAATGAGTCGTTATATAACATTTCAGAATAAAACAACCTTGAACTGTTAAGTTAAATAAAATGTCGCAATAAAGTGAAGAATCAGTTCAAAGTTTGAGCTGAGAGAAATATGACCTCCACTTTCACTCCAACAGGAATAAATGTCTCAAAGTAAAAATACTCATATTTAAAAGAAGTGAGTCAGATGTTGGTGTAACCTCCGTCTGATTGAATAACACTGACCCTGTGAAGACTGACGTGGTAATAATCACTGAACTCCTCCTGCTACTATCAGGCGCTTTAAAACAACGCAACACTAGAAGACAAATGTTAAAAGCATCAACAATGCGTAAATGCACTAACTATTATCTTTTTTTTGGCTCCACAAGCAGCAGATTGAATTTATCTGCTGAGTGTTAAGGCGGATCTATCTGTCTTTATCTGGAGGGGGAGCGCTGAAGTGTTGTTCAGACAGCCTCCTCGAGCTCGCCTCACTTTATCGACCCGCGCACGTCTAAGCTGATCTGACCTGCCTGCTCGACAAATGAACAGACTCTGGCTGAGTGTGGAGACGGGAGCAGACACATTAAGTATACACATTCAGACACTCATGCGTCGTACAAGTACACACTCTACAAACTCACAAACACATGCACAAGTTACACGAGGAACAAGGAACACTTTAAGAGAGAGGAGAAGAAAGCAGAGGCAGACAAAGTTATCGGTTCCTGTTTATGCTATGCTAGTCAATAATTATCTGTCTATTACATGTTCATATTTCCTTTGTGTTAATGTGGCTGTAGCATTAGAGAAAGTATCAGGGGTCCACAGAAAGATTAGCATTAATCCCTGAATATACAAAACAAATATAGAGGAAATCCAGCTGTTTCTAAAACAAGTTGGAGTGGATCAAAGTGTTAATTTCATTTCATTGTAATTAGCTGTTCTAAATATATATTTAAATTTGGACTCCATCATCTATAAAATCTGTGATTATTGGGGAAATCAGACAAAGTCGTTAGAAAATGATTAAAACCAGAGATAGAAACTCACAAAGAGGAATATGAGATGAAAATGAAAGAAAGAACTGAAGACAAAACCAGAAAGAAGGAAGTGGACACAAGCGAGACGGTCTTTTGTTCATCATAAGATTTAATGTCCTCAATGTCCAGCTGCACTGAAGCTTCATTTACCATCTACTGGGCTAAAGTTTATGTTTTTTTTAGGTTGTATGTATGCAAGCACTATTTTACATTCATGTTCCAGGGATACATATAGACCTCAAACTTACAATAATAACTCATTAATAGCTAAAAACATCTGCTGAATATGTAAAATACCAAATAACATCCTCACAAAACACAAATTATGCTGCTAAAAATGTTCACTCATCTTATAAAAAGCAAAGGAAAAATGAATTGTCAAATATGAGCTAATGCATTAGGACATAAAAGATATGTAATGATTCTTTGCACTGTGAAATAAAGTCACTCAGGTTTAATCTACTGAAGTCTCTTTAACCTAAGTATGGAACAGCTACAGTTTGACCCACAACAATCTGAAGCAGCAGATTCATAGTTCACATAATTATATTTAGTTAAATTCATGTTTTTTTCCTTTTGTTTTCAGTTGTAAATGAATAATTATATTAAACAATGAAGATGGTGAAATGATATAAAACTGAAGTGTCTCCTCTGCTGTTTTATTTTCACCAGTTTGGATGAAACTATTAATGGTATTTTCTGTTGGAGAAGCTCATTTCTAAAGACTATTCTTCATTTTATAGCTGCTCACATTATCGGCAGCTTCATTTACAGAGTAAACTTCAAGGTCTCTGATTCTAGTCAAAATATGACCGAAGCAGAAAATCTGGAAGTCTTATAAATTGGTAATAAATCAGAGAAAAAGAAAAAAAGAAACATCAACCAAGTCTATTAGCACTTACTGCACTGAGGTGGTGATGTGCACACGTCTGAGCCCCGGCGTGGGGAACTGGCGAGAGTTGATATAGGACACTTTGGTCATAGCTGTGTTGATGCTGTCCACATCCTCTCCCTCCACCACCAGCACAGACTGGGCTGGGTTAAAGTGGAACTGGAAACAAATACAAACAGTTTACATGGTCATATGAAAGTCTAGAGACACAAATACAAACAAGATAAGATCGGAAAAAACCTTAGTGAGCCCACAATGGGGACATTTTCATTGTTGAACAGCAGCGAATGAACTACAAAAAAAGAAAAACATTGTGCCATAGTGCAAAAAAAAGGTCAACAGTCAAAGAGCAGCAACAGAATAGTAATTGTTGCATTTGAAGTTTTGCACATTTACAGAAAAACACAGTGCACAATGAGTTCAACATGGTATGGCATATTGGAAGTTTTTTATATTATTGCATTAAGTAAGACGTTTTTATTATATTAAAACCCCATGGTATATTATTCACCCAAACTACTGGGTTATGTTGTACCTTAATGACTCAATTATTAATGTCTTGGCTTGAGTAGGAAATGTGAGCTAATGGCAAAGTGTAATTGGACTTTCTTTAATATCAGGATATCATGTGTTAGGACTAATATGGGAATATCACTTCAAAATCATCCCGTAGTGATTTAAAATTAGATACATATTCTGCACAGAGCACATTTGCATATTTCTTTTATAGTCTGGTTAACAGTTACTGATCAACTAACCAACCATTGAAAGTCTGTGGGTACATTTTGGCGTTAAACAAACGCTGTCTGTCATTCTCCCCACAAACCTTGATGTCCTTAGCGAGGCTCTCCAGGGAGTTGATATCCAGACCTTCTTTGCACGCCTGCAAACAAGAGATAACCTTCTGGGTTTCGATGCGGCCCGGTCGGATTGTCAGACCTGACAGGCTGCCGTGAAAATACTGGGTGAATCTTGGGGTCGCGACCTCACCACCTAAAGGGAGAGGAGAAGAGAAGAAGAGAAGTGAGACGTGTGACGGTTTCATTCATACCTGCATGATTGTCTACTGGGCTGCTGCTATACCAGCTGGGGTTTTATTGACTGTAATGACCTTTTTCCTGCCTTTTGTTCTCCCTCTCTCAAGCTGATCCCTTTTCTTGATTTGCTCCAGCTCCCCTGAATGCCTGCTTTTGACTTTCGCCTTTTTTCAACCTCCTGTTAACTGAAATTGTTTAATTTTGTCAGGCTTTGGGGATCTAACCTGTTTTTGCAGAGCCTAAAGATACAACAACATGTATTATGAATGTTTCCAAGGGAGAAGCACACACAGTTTGCTGAAAATAACATCGGAGAATCTGCTTCACAAAAAGCTTACACGACCCAACGGAAGGCTGGCAATGAAGAATTTAGAGGTTATTTTCCCACTTCCATGACAGAGGGAAGAGAAGGAACATTGAAACCACTCTGAACATCAGTTTAGACAGGGTCTAAATGTAACTGGATGTCTTCGAAACTAAGATTGTGTTGTCACAGCTGTATCACGTCTAGCAGCATTTTTATCAACATCATTGTTTGAAATCTAATTATAAAAAAAGCACATTTTAAATAAGGGAGCAGGTGTTGTGCGATATAGCTGAATAAAAACAAAAAGCCACCTAAGAATTACTACCATCACATAAATATGACTCAGTCTGCAACACGCACACACACACACGCGCACACACACACGTAACATGATAAACTTCCACACCTAGCACCACTGTAGATATTTGGACACTTCCTGTCAGCTTTACGCTTTGGATTTGATATATGACTCTGACGGATATAATATGTGCTTGACCTGAAAAGTTCTGCAGCTTCAACAGAGAGGGGGGAAAACATCCTTTCATGCGAAATAAATGTAACCTCTACTGTAACACAGTTAGTGTGTGTGTGTGTGTGTGTGTGTGAGAGAGTGAATGAGTGAGAGAGAGAGTGTCCTATAAGAGCAGTGCATTGTGGGGTCAGCTCCATCACAAATTCAGCCAAACCCTGACATCCTCTTTCTTTAAAACATAGCACCAGATTTCCTGGAGAACGAGCCCAGTGTTTCAATGTTCACCACTTTTGATTCAAGTGCTAATACTCACCATATTGAATAGTCCTTATAGACAAACTTCATCCTGTGTGAGTATTTGTAGATAACATAAGGATGGAATGTATCTGAGAATGCATTTTTACTCTCTAACTGATTCAGTCAAGGGCACGTAGAAATAAGTCACAGAGGTGTAATTAAAGCTCCTGGAAAACACAGTCTTTCATGCAATTGCACATTTTCATGATCCTTACAGTAGATGGATTGAAGATGTAATTTTGAAGTTCACATAGTGTGTTGTATTCAGGCTTTTCTGTTGACTTTAATATTTGTTTTTGAAAAGAATGATCAATGATCAATCACTATATCATACTTGTGATTTCCTTCTGATTCACATTGGCATCACTGTTTGTACCCATGAGCTAACACACAATAAACTGCAGTACTCTGCTGTAAACCTGAATACATTTTCTACAAAGTGCCTGAATGGCGACTAAATAATCTTGTTGTTTGACCCACATACTGTAATGCAGACTGCATGTTCTCCTTGTACTGAACTATTTGGAACAGTGAGACTGAGGGGGAATGATGGACAGTAACAGCAGATATTATTGTGAACAGAAGCTACAAGCCAGTATAAGACTGAATGAATGAATTCTCACAGCTCTGTCAGTGTGGATCATGTAGAGGTGAAGACATAAAGAGTGAAAAGATGCTGGAGCGGTGACAACAAAGAGCTGTCTTCAGCATGCAAGGTCATACAAACTGCACTTTACAATGTACAAAAGGTGACTTTACAGTTCAGTAATATCTTCCCGAACAGACACATTTCAATTCACAATTCTTATTGTTTAACTTAACAGATAATTTTTCCTCTTCTTGATCACGACAAGAGCTACAACATATTAAAATAGTGAAGTGTGTAGTTAAGCTTAGTCATTAACTGATTACTGAAATACATTGGTTACTCTTAAGTATTACAGAACTAAATCACATGCATATCAGTCGAAGTGGCAGCCCAAAGTAAGGATATGTCAGGAGGTGTGAGACTGCGCCTACTCAGGGCATCAAAGAAGTTACACTTGGGTGCGTTGGAACTGGAGAAAATTTAGTAAAATCTCAGAGGAGATACTGACAAAAGAGCACTGTACTGTAGCACCTTTATTTTTAATTTCAGAGACTATTTTTGCATCTATCTCACTCTGTGGAGTTTTTTTGTGGCTTTTTAGCTCAGTTAAAATGTGCTGGGTATCTCCTCTGCAAATAGCCCAAATAAAGGAAAATCTACACCTTCTTTATATCGGTTTTGTCTTTGATGTTTGTGGTTTCCTGAAAAATCCTGTTGAAACACTATATAAGTACTACTACTTTGTCGGTAAGATTGCAGCTGCTGTCTTGTGTCAAACTTGCACATATACAATAACAAAAGATGATTGCAAAGCTCTTTGGTTTCATTTAGACTAAAATAAAATGTGTCAATCAGACACTGTGTGCTCCAAAGTGGCACAACAACAAATGGCATGAATAAAGAACAGTCTTATTATATGCAGTATTATTCTGTTTTTTTTATACTTGTCCATGCGTTAGGTAGAGACATGGTAAAGTGAGTGTTTGTGATGACAATAGCTGTAAGAAGTAGCACGGTGAGAGAGAGAAAATAAATGTCATTAAACTTTCTGTCTGAATGTAGAAAAAGTCGTCATTACGATGCCCTTTAGTCTCCTCCTTCATCTCTCTGACTAATGCATTGTTAAAGGATCTCTAGTCAAACAAAGTCTTTGTGATTCAGTGGCAAAGTGCAAACAAATATTTTTAGAGTGCCTGTGTAGTGGGTATATGTATTTTTACAGATCCATTAAAGAGCGACTTGAATAAAAGTACAGAAGAAGAGGAAGGGGAGAGGTCTCGTGTTGTCTGCAGATCTTAAATTAAGAAATTAACAAACAGGAAGCAAACCACAAAAAAGAGCCAAAAACTTTATATACATAGTGCATTGTGGTATCCAATGTGAACATCTTTTTCTCTGTTAAATTTGTGCTTAAAGAATACTGAAGCAGCACATTCTGTTTAAGCTGCACATTAGTTAAAACTTACTGGTGGTATGTGTCGACTGATGATGACTCTCATTATCTAAAAAATATCACCTGAGGCTCTTTCTGCCTCCTCTGTGCTCAGTTTGTTAAGTATTTGTATACTGTGTGCTGTGAGGGTTGCTTTGAAATTACACAACCACTTTTCCTGTTCCTGTTTTCCTGTTGCACAAAAATAAGATGGGAAAAAGATCGCTGTACATCAAAACTCAAGAACAGCTGATGGCTGCAGAAAACTGCTAAAAAACAACGATCCCCAAGTGTTTTTTTGTCTTATATGGTGACAACACACGTCTTCTTTTCTGCTCTCAGGGCAGTGAAAGTACAGTCTGAATGTCTTTCATTCCACATGTCGCATCATTACGTTGTTGATTGTGGTGAAAAAGAGGGGAAGGAGAAATGAGAGGCTGAAAGGCAATCTTGCTCACTAATGGCCTGCAAAGTTATCAGTTGCGGCTTAGTGAAGCTTAAAGCGGCTTCATTGGGATGTAATAGCTTGCAAAGTTGTCCTCCATTCACTCTCACTAATCCCTCCTTCAGGGCTTTCTCTCACAATCACAGATTCATGGAAAGAGGCAGAAAGAGAGGCCTGTGTGATGCTAAGGAAGAAAATGATGACGACAAAAAGAAAATTTGCAATAGGGCACAGGATGAAAAGAAATTTAAACGGGAACCCAAATGTCCTCAGGATTGGAGCTTTGGATGATGCTGGCGGGTGTTATGATTTAGTCAAGCTGCAGAACGGATCACTCCTGTCTCATTCTGCCCTCCCATAAGGCACATTTGTGTAATTATTCAAGTCATAAACATGGCAGCAGGGTAGCTCCTACTCATTCAAATGTGATCTCTACCCGCTCTTGTTCCCTGCCGCTGGAACTGACACACAGAATTCCGGTTTGATACCCACTTAGCTAGCTCCTCTCCATTTCAAAGAAAAATACTTGTAGCCCCAGGGCATAAATCTTAATCTCTTTATTTATCTTAACACTACGACTTGTGCTTTACTCTCTCTCTCTCTCTCTCTCTCTGTGCTTCAAGTGTAATTTTCCACATCTTTTGAGGCTGCTGAGCCTCTTTGTTGATGCAATTTGCCATATGTTGCTTTTGTCTATATATATATGTGTGTGTGTGTGTGTGTGTGTGTGTGTGTGTGTGTGTGTGTGTGTGTGTGTGTGTGTGTGTGTGTGTGTGTGTGTGTGTTACAAAAGTAGATTCAAATGACTGATTATTCAAACAAATTGTTGATGAGAAAAAAAGCTCCCCCCCTTAGAAATAAATCAATCGTGCAAATGAGTCCCTCGTGAACAAAAGGTTACTTGTAACCTTGAATTGTGCATACACACATAACGTAAGGTAACACTTAAACAGAAAACAGCTTAAATGGTTTTCTTTATATTTTCACTACATTCAGAAGCCACTCTTCCAAAATGAACATCCTGGGTTGGTGTTTTTTGATTTCTTTCATTAAAGCTTGTTTTTATTTTATATTAACAAACATCTTTTACACTGACTAAAGCAGTCTCAACAGCCAGTCTGTGTGTATAAACTGTAATAGAATAGACTACACTGGTGGAAATGAAGTGGTAAAAATGATGTACTGATGTTAGTCCCTTTGTTAAAAAATAGGTCTATAAATAACTGTTTGCATCATTTAATGCAGAGCAAATAAAAACCAGAACCTGAACCCTGCTGAAAAGTCTGCTGCATATAAAACAAGTGTCAGATTATAGTGTGGCTGTAAACAAGCCCAACACCAGAATGTAATTGCACCGGTGTCCTTTTCCTGTCTGGTTTCAGTCCCTTTAATGCTTTGAAAGAATATCTGCATTGAAGCTACTCTGTATTTATAGACACACAAACACACACACACATTCACTGACCTTGCCAGCAGGCGCCCACAGTCAGCTGCGTATCAATCTTTGCTGTGTGGATCGGCCAGTCATCCGTCACCAGATAGGGCTCATAGGTCACACCGTCCACGAACAGAGTGACTGCAGGGAACTCAACGTTGATCACATAATAGTGCCATTCTTTGTCACAGATCTGTGAAGGGGAGAGCAGTTGATGCCATTAAGCCACAATACTTTCCTTAATGTGTCCACTTATTATGCATTCAACTGAGAAAATATTCCAGGCTCTCATATACATGGAAATAAGGCAGCTTTAAAAACACATTAGTGTCGTAACTGCGTCCCTTTTTAAGGGTCTTATTTAGGTTGGGAGTGTTTATTTTTTTCTTCCTGTGGAGGATTATGTTTATGTCATTATGAAGATGATGTTTACTGCAATCATGCAGCAGGGACCGAAGGCGAATCCTTGAACATTCTTCAATACCTTCAATGGAAGAGACGCAGCAAGTTCCTCTCTTCATCTCTGCATCATTTGCTCTCTGTCGTCAGATGGCTAATGAGGTTCCTGTCTAATGAGCTGTTCATTAAAGGCACACGATGAGTGACAAACACAGCTATAGAGGACCCCAGTCTCTTTGATTATTCCTGGAACTTGAAAGCACACATACTTTTCTCTCTTTCTCCCCGGCTGTCTACCAACACAAACACTCCCACATGTTCCCCCACCATGGTCTCAACTGCAAGTTAGAGAAATGTATGCTGCTTTGCCTAAAAAGGCTTGTGGGGACAAAATCAATTTGTTTTATTATTAATTGAGCCACAGATTGTTTCTTTGATTTATAAACTATTGATCTATAAATGATTGCCTACACTGTGTCATCCGTTTTGGGAATAATTCCCCTTAGAATTTCCTCAGGTTCATCTAGCCACCTGAGGAAGCTGCAGGCGAAAAGCATTATTCACTCACAATAAAATGCAGTACAGTTATTTTCAGTGTGCCACGGAGTGTTAATTATTTTTTCATGGTATGTTCCTGCAACCTAGCGCACCTGAGAGAACTGTGCACGGGGTACCCAGTTGTCCATTTAAACCGTGAATCATGTCAATAAGATTGGAAAGCAGCATTTGCCATGTGATTGACTGTTGGCCAGCCAAAGGCTCAGAATAGTTTCTGCAGTACCCATTAATAAGATTAACAGATGTAGATCATGGTGAAAGTAAGGGAGAAACTATTATAATTTAAGCATCCAGTGGAGACTGCAGGAAATACATGATGTTATAGTTTAGATTCAATACGCTGTGAAGATGCTATGCAGAAAGAAGTTCTGTTTTCATGTGTTTGGCCCACCGGAGGATAAATGACATACTCAACACAGCATGGGATCCTGAAAGCAACAACACATCAGTCTGATAATACAGCACCTGTGCTACAGTGCCTGTTATCTCAACCACAGGAATGCATGAAAATATTCTGGACTCAAACTACAAGTTTACTTCCTTTAAAAGTAATAGCCAGAGTTTTAATGTCTTTAGCCCCTTGGTGAAGCCTTTAAGGATTTATAAGTCTTCACTTTATTGTTCCAGCTCTCATAGCCACAACATCTGTTTTTTTTCTCCTGTAATAAGTCTGGTGTGCAGGGTTCGGCTGAATGTGCTGTAAGTAATTTATATGCACTGAAGAGGAGAAAATCTGCTTACTTGAAATGCACAGAGAACAGCAGGGAATGATACAACATTCAGATAGATTTTCATTTTTTGAGATTTCTCTCCAAGGCTCAGTGGCTGGCCACACAAACACACACACACAGGCATACCGCACACACAAACAGGAGGTTTATTCAAGCTTTTATATGAACTAATGGGGTTGAGACCTGTGTTAGTGCAACTAGGAATCCCCTGGGATGTTCAATTTAGAGCAGGGAGTCTCACTTAGAGTACGAGAGACAGAAATTCCCCCAGGAGCTCCCAGATACCCTTCCTACACAACACAATGTCTCTCACAAGATACCAGAATACGTATGGATAGTTACTATGCTTTTGCACTGATTGTGTACTGTGAACAGAAGTAAATTAAAAACCTCACTATACAAATTTCTGACAGAATCATTTGGTTGTAGCTTCAGTCCTTTAGTGCTACATTAACATCTGACAACTCTCTTGGTTAAGTGTGAAGTTTTCCCTACAATCCTTTCGGGCCACAATAATGCTGCTCAAATGAAAAATTGATATCATCATGTATAAAACAGGAATAACAGTTTGCATCCACGCGAGCAGTTCTGTGAGGCTGTGCCGACACTTGCTCCGACATCTCCCTTCATTTCTAATTCCATGACAGCAGCAAAGAGCAGTAACTGCTGTCATGGAGATAGTAAGTGATGCAATGACAAAGTGGATGCCAAAATCAATGGAGCTGCCCTTTTTTTCTTATCAATTAGTCAAAGGTTTTTGATACTGTTGATGGCATTTTGTGCCAGAGTTGTCAGAAATGGACCTGTAAGGTGTGTTGGTTTGATGTCAATTTATCTCTACAATTAACGTTTGCAACTTAGTCTTTCCTCGCGCTTTCCTAATGTCACCAAATGTGTGCCACAAGGTTCATTTTGACCCATCCTTCTTCTCATGTATTGATGTGATATGTTGATGTAAATGTACATCCTTGTGCAGATACCACTGTATATCGCAGGACAAGCGCTGTTGCCCTGACACGGACATCCGTACAGTGTAATCTGTATTTGACATAGTTAGGTTCCACCTGTCCATCCGCAGAACAGCTTTAAAGCAACAAAAGTTGTCAGGAATGTGATTGATTTGGCAAGGGAATATGTGTGTAACATTTAAGGCAACGTCATAGTGACATTTCAATCTTTACCAAAATCAGGGGATCATCAAAAGTCATTGGGATTATTCCTCTGAAGATCAATAATGTCGGCACAAATATTACTGCAATCCATTCAGTACATGTTTAAATATTCATTAACATTATTGAAGTTGACGACTGACGATGATGGACAGGCACAGATAACTATAGAGCCACACAGTTCGCAGGGTAAAAGACTCTTTGGGAAATGAAAAAACAAACAAACTATAAAGTTTTCCATTAAAATAAACCATAAGAAAGATTATCATGGAGCCGGGCAGTATGGAAATATGACAACAACAAAGTGAGTTACTTTGTTTCTCCCACACAGGGAGTCTGATTGTTTTTCCATTGATCTTTTATCTTATTGTCCCTCATTGTCTCTGTGTTTGTGTCTTCTGACTGATAACTGGGGCTGGACCGAATAGCAGAAATAGATGACATGAACAAACAGTTTGCTCTATTTCTATATGCTCTTTTAGAAATGCATGCTGGGTGATTGCATGTTTAACACTATACCAGGAAGGCTTTTCTGTGCATGTCTATTAGATTATAATGCGTGACACTTGAAGAGATACTTCATATAATTTTATGATGTACACAGTAACTTGTAAGTATTACACACATTGTTGGCGAAGATACACGTCCTCTTGTTGGAGATTCATTTTATTGAGTGGCTTGCAGTGCAGTTATTTATGTGCAGACACTGTGCCTGACTACTGCAGTTAAAGCCCTGAATCCAATCTAGCAGTCAATTTGTTAACCATACTGACGGTGTGAACTTGACTAATCTAACCTCCACATTTACAAACGCACACACAGGCCAGCACATGGACGCACACACATCATTAGTCCATACCATCAGCAGTACACTTAAGATTTCGGAGGCATGTTTGTTTATACATTGCATGTCTAAAGGGACATCAGTCAGGGGGAATTTGAAAGTATTTCTCCTCTGCAACTAGACAATGAAACACTGTAATGAGCAGGTCCCCGAGCAGGCTGCAGGCCTGTTTACAATGAACTGAATCCCATAACAGTGAACGAGAGAGAAACAGCTGTAGCAGTAAAGAGACTCTGAGGCCATGTTCCTGCAAATAAACATGCATTTCAAAATACATGTTTTGCCCCTTCCATTTCCCTAAAATTGCTGTTTTCCAACACGATAAATGAAATATTTTGAAAACTAGTTCATGGAAGGACACATGATGTGCTAATATGGAGAATAGGGATATTTGGCACAAGCACTTCCAAAGTATTTCTTCTTTATGGATACATAACAGTAATTAATGGAAGGAAAATCTTTGAAGCCAAAAAGGTAAACATAACGTGCCTTCAGAGAAATGTGGAAAATGGCAACAGCAATTTCCCTCTACAGCTGAATGCTACAGTTCACTGAAGGAGCAAAATATTCAGCTATATCCAACTACAACTGAATGAGCAGCTGCTTTTCAGAAAATACCAAAAGGATTACTGAATTGAAAGATTTCAGCAGGTGAATCACAACAGCCTCTCCAGGGCGAGCAAACCTGCTTCCTGACTGATACTCAAATATTTAACCAACAACACTCCCACACAGAAGCCATAAACTGACCTTTTCTGAAGACTATGTTGCACATTTAAGGCCACTACTCACAGCAAACACATTTGACTTGTCAGAGAAAAGCACAGGTATTACTTCTAACACCAAGACCCTGAGACTGAAAAAGGTAAAGGGAATTCAACATTTCATTTATTGAGTTCTATATAGCTGTCCATCCAACTTTGACTTGTCAACAAAGCTTTCTGTGAAATAGAAAACATGTGTAATTGCTGTATTTAAAAAAATACTTTTTTAAAACAGACAATTTGGCATTTAATCCAAAGAATAGCAAAGGATTATTTATCTTTTGTTTTGTGAGCCAGATCCAGCATCTAGTGTTGATGTCGTGTGCGTGCTGCTCACAATGGAACAGAGCCACCTTTAATAGAGTTTGTTAAACCTGTGCTTTTACCGTTTTTACAGGTCAACAACGTCTGCTGTGAAAAGGTCAACTTTGAAGGAGATAGCCAGGTGAGGAGTTTCCCTGAGGCATCCTCAAACTCCAAAAGTGCGAGGGCAAATGTTAACACAATTGATTCTTTTTTTTTTTTTTATCTTGGATAAAACACAAACAGAGAAGAGACAGCTGTGTACTTCCTCCACAGGGGAAAAGGCCATTCTGCAATGTTTTTACATTTGAATATTTCACATATAGAATCGTTTTTCCATCATTTTCCTCCAGACCTTACTGTGTTGCTCTCTTATTATATTCATTTATTAAAGTTTGTATTGACATGTCACTGGTCAGCTCCACTTCAAATTTAGTAATTTGTTGATGATCTAGATTGTGCAAAGTTTTAAGTATATTGGACAGGGTTTAGCACTGTGAAGTTGATATCCAGACACTATGATCATTTGATTCATTACAGTAAACACATGAAAATTCTACTTGCAGATGCTGGTGATTAAACCCCACCTTATCACGAGTGAGAGTTCCTCTGTTGAGTATATTACCATGCAATACCAGTGTTTTATTGCTGAGAGTAAACACAAGAGATAAGCCTGTCTATCTAGTGGTTAATCTGCCACAGTGTACTTACGAGAGGCTATTACATCGGTACAAAAGACAGAAGATAAGAGCCAATCGGACCCGTAAAATACTGTGGAGTCTGGAGGCAGAATTAAGTTTCTTTTAACAAGTTTATCTCTGGATAAACAATTAGACTCTGCCTGCTGCTAATGAAACGATTACAAAACTTACTTTGAGCAAACATAAGTTATACAATTCAGATATACATAATACATCCCTTTTTCACAGACAGCCACGAGGCATTTACATCTGCTGACCTAAGCAGAATAATGAGGACACTCTGCTGGCTGTGGAGAAGCCCTTTAACAGGGTAAGGTTTATTTTGATGCACTGGAGAGATTTGGGTTGGAAGGAGACTTCTTCATATGAATACAAACAATATATAAAGGTCTTACCATCTGTTTTATATGATAAACACCACTCAACAGTTTTTACAAGCCCTGATCTTTGCTCGTCACTAGAAGAATCAATCATGACGATTAGTTTTTTATACCTGAAGTATGAAGTCTGTTTACTAACATATTGACAGCCTTCTTTGTGCAAATTTAGGGAGATAATTCAACTGAATCTGAAGATTTGGCTTTAGCCTCCATTATCCTCCTTTTCTACTCTTCTCATCTATTCATGCTCTTTGGTATGAACGTATTTCTTCAGCTTCTCCATCTCCTGCCACACCACACCTTCATATCACTGCTCCTTCCTAACATGCACCTCTCCTCTCTTCCTTTTCTCATGTTATTTGTTCCTATTCTCATTCCTCTCCTGTCCTCTGCTTTGCTGTCTTCTGCTCATGCTATGTCATTGCATTATTGATGCCAGCCTATAAGTTGTCACCGTGGAGGCAGGGAATAACAGGGATTTTTAAAGAAAGGAAAGAAAACTAAAAGAAAAACTGAGAGAGAGAGAGAGAGAGAGAGAGAGAGAGAGAGAGAGAGAGGAAAAACAAGATACTGCATGTTCAACATAAAATACGCTAACCAAAAGCAGAGTCTTTCTGAGTTATAGTGGTGTAGGGCAATAAGATGCTGTAAACTTTTTATATAGACTCTGTTACACCTATAACTGTAATATATAAGAGTTTGGTACATGTAAAATAGTATTTCTGTATCAAGGTCTCCATGTAGGAGTTTGAGCCTAATGTGTGGACAAAGAGATTCTATCACAACTGAAAAATGAAATAAAGAAAGATGTGAAGAATAGGATTAAATAAGAACCAAGCTGGAGGTGTGCTTTGAAATGTTTCTGTTCTCTTTGTCTGTTCGACCGTCTTCCTGTTTGTCTGTCTGTTGTCTGTCTCATCAGTTCTTGTAAAGGCAGCATTAAAATATCGAGAAACTATTGAATTTGTACCTTTGAGGTCAGCATGGAAGACATTTTTTTTTGTCTAAATTGAAGGCAGAGTTAGAAAAAGAAAAGTTTAAAAAGTGGAGTAATGGAGGGAGTCGAAATAGAACATGAAGAGATGGAAAAAAAAAAAAACAGACAATACATTAGGGTGCTGACTGAATGCTTATGGAGTGCTTATAGTGCACTGAGCATGCCTGCAGAGTGGTTCATAAGTACCAGATACTGTTCCCCTCCTCTTACACACAGACACACAAACACACCCACACAGACAGACAAGATACTACATATATAGCCTATATCCTGTATATCCAAGTAAATCCAAGTGATTTAGAGCAAACAATATTATACATAAAAGTTAGTAAATACAGCAAGGGCAAGAACAGAAGTAAACAAAATAAATGTCACTTCAAGGAGATTGTTTTAGAAAATGCTGAGTGGATTACACGTTAATTTCCCTCTTTAAAAAAGAATGCCACTTTACACACTTAATCTTTATCTTAGACAGTTCAAAATGTACCCATATCTTCACAGATTACAGCTTTATAAACATTATGAGACCTGCAAGCATACTTAGAACTTTTAACACGGTTTCTTGTGTTTGAGATGGATCTAAAGTAATATCTGAATGTGCACTTCAATCTCTCCTGGCATCTTCAACAAACAGGCAGACACCCACAAACACACGTGCACACACGGGAACACCACCAACACAATCCAATGAATCTCTTTAGAAACAAAGAGAGGCTGTGAGTCTACACAGGACAGAGAACAAGCCATGGCACAGATTGTATAGGCAGATAAGGCAGATTAGTTTAGAGGCTGTATTGACAAGCAAAGAGGGAGATTTTGTTCTACTCCTACATTCAGTCCTTATTATCGAACCCAGACACAAATGATTAATCACAGGGTGTCTGCAGCTTTTTGGAGCCGGGTAATTGGTGAAACTGGGAAGTTTATCTGTGATATACAACACGCGATCGATTGAAGAATTGTACCTCAGTACAAATCTCAGGCCTCAGCTGAGGAAAAAATATCACGCCTTTGTTTCAACTCTATCCCTCTCTAGATATTTGTCCTTCTCCATCCACGCTTGTAAGTAAATAGCACCTTATTTCAAAAGATTTAGATCAAGGCCAAATTGCACATACTCCTGTTCTTTATCTCGCTAAGGCGGTTGACTTAAAGGTTATTCATATTTAATTTGAGTAAAGAAAGCAACACAAAGTGAAACTGTATTTCCTCTTGATTCACTAATCTATGTAAGTTTATTCTTTCCCTCCCCTCTGCTTAATTCGATTTTCTTTTTTCATGTTTTTTACGCATTCCTCCCATCCTTTATTTTGAAAGACATTAGTAGAGTGAATCCTGATTTGTACAGGCCCTTTTAACTGTGAAAGACTATCTATTGAACAGCTGGGTTGAAGTGATGCTCTCTCTAGACTCAGGGGTAGAGAATTATGTGCTAAGAGAGGAGTGATCCATCCTCTAGTAGTCCATTACAAGGCTGAAAAAGAAGAGAGTAAATAGGCATCCTCTGTTGTGTGTGTGTGTGTGTGTGTGTGTGTGTGTGTGTGTGTGTGTGTGTGTGTGTGTGTGCTTATACACTAACAGATAAGTCAGTGTCCGTTTTTTAAGATACCTGCACATCTTTCTGTCAAATGTGATATTCCTTCAGCGTGTTCGATCGACGTGCAAAATGAAAGCCTCTCTCTCTCTCTGCCAGCTTCCTCTCATCCTCCTCCACCCCTCCTCACTCGGAGTAAGAATTGCAAAATCAATAGAGCTAAATGGAGTTGCCGCGGAAGCCATTGAGTGTCCTTTCTAAGTGCTGGAGGAACAAGGACAGTAAAGAAGCAGCTGTAACACCCCAAAGTCCCCTCCTCTCCTTCTGGCCTCAGTCCATCACACTCCTTTATCCACAGTCTGTACTGCTCTGTGAGCTCGTTCTCACTACTCTAAACAAGGCTCTGTCGCATCCTCTCCTGTGCTTAGATAAGCCATTATCAGAACAATCACAGGACAAGTTTTCACCTTTTATTGAAATAATAGAAAATAAAATGTGTAAGAAGTTAGACTTGGAGTAAGTTTGAAAAGAATGTACTGGCTGTATTGTGTAGGACTGCCTCATTGTGTGTTGGCAATAAAAGAAAACACATGTGAATTAAGATAACCTCATTCATATGACAAAAAAAATGGTATCATGTTGCAAATACAGCGACACGACCTAATACAGACAACAAAACTAAAAAGCACAACAAAACTGAAAAACAAACTCTTAAATTGGCCTAGTATGCAAAATGAGTGTTCACAAGGCGGGGGTGTCTGAAAGGAAATGAACAAGGCTGGCATGCAGGCTTGCTGTTGCCGAGGTTTTTGGACTTGTGAAGTACAATAAACGTCACCTATCCCTTTTTTAGGCAGAAGAGTTACCATTAAGACTCCAAACGTGAGCTCAGTGTGGTTAATAACTGTTCAGCTGGCTGGAGCCTGTAGGGCTACAATATGCTTGGAAATCAAAATAATATGAATCTCTATACTCTATGGATTGACACATTTTTGGTGTTTAAATGAAGTATTGCTATTTTTTTTTAAATTCTATTGGGACATTTAAAAAAAAAAATTTAAATAGAGTATAGATGCTAAAGATGCTAGCATGAAATCTGAATTGTATAACTTGTTCTTATCACATTTAATTCATGTAATAAACTACTCTACTACGGTATAAAGTACATGTATTAACTGCATATTACGCACATGTTGTCAGTGCACATTTTCGCAAAACAGCACCATCAAAGTTCCTCACAGCAGAACAGTAACAGCAAAGATAATGAAACTATAAAGCCAGTCGAAAAAACTGTTCCTCACAGATGCTTAAAGGACAGCTATCTGACACATTGCCACTTTTAGTTATGCTCCCTAAAAAAAGATAACTGTTAAACACCTATCATATAGTAGTTATCAGAAAGTGATTAGTTATTCCTCAGCATTCACAGCCCCCCTCTGGTGCTGTTTACACCTTGTGAGTGGTAATGTTCTAACACCTTTAAGATCACAAGTTGTGGTGTGTGTTTGTGGGCCAAAAATATACAAATAGATTTTTGTATTTATACAAGGCTACAGCTGTTTTCATACACATGGTTTTACACTTCTCTTTGCTATAAAACACTGCATGCTGCTTCAAGCCAAAAAATGAGGTTTTGATGTCAGAGTCTTAGATGCTTTAAGACCCCCCACACACACCGAGATCAATTGTAAAACAAGTTAGAGACACAAGTTTCTCCTTCGGCAGAAGTCCTTAATCAATAATGCAATCCAGCCACAAGAGACATTTCCTAACAATAGAACTTCATACAAAAATCCAGAAACCACGACAGCACTGCTATCTTCACCTCAATGTTTGCATGTTTCCCTTTTCACAGAATTATCATTTAAAATGCAATAAAATACTATCATAAGAAGTCATACTATTTGCAGGTAAAGCAACTAAATCCAAGGCAAAGGATTACAGAGCGCTAAAAGTCACAGTTTATAAATATTACAAGTTTTTTTTTTTCTCTTCCGGTTGTCCATTTGTTTTAAGTAAGATGTCCCTACACTGGTTAATCTCTGCTATTTCAGACCAGTTCCTATTTATATTTTATGAGAGTCTCTGCACAAGTGATTTGTAGTGGTGAGTAACTCATCACGTATTCTCTTTGACTGCTCTACAAGCTTTCTCCATGCTTCTTTTAAAGATCCGAGTAAAGGAGCAAATGGGATCCCTGCTTTCTTCAATATCATCTGTGTTCGTGTGTGTGATAGAATGAGAGGAAATTAATAAAACACAGAGAGACAGAGGAGAAGTGAGAATGATCAATCAAAGCTAAGTCTTTGGGCTGTCTGCTAAGAAAACTGTCTGCTTCTTGGCTGGCCCTTCTCTTTGTCACATCTGTCCCTGTGATCCTCCAGAGATAAGAACACTAGGCTGAGAAAAACTTTGAATCTCCCTTTGACCTAGAAAAACAACCACCTGGTTAGAAGGTACACACCCAACAGCGCAGAGAAATTGCAAAGACAGCACACTGTGTGCACACAGGAACTAAAGCCTTTTGTTTGATTTAAGAAAAAAAACAAAAAAACAACAACAAATAAAAACAAAAGTAATTTTCAGAAAGGTTGCGCATGATGATACATCATTGCACTCTCACATCCAGAGACCCAAATAGAAACCTGCTTAGTGAGCACACATTTGTGAGAGCTTGCTATAATTATGAAGCATTTTCTAATCATTTCAGTACGAGGTGGATATATTCTGTATGTCCCAAGGGTAAGCGATTAGATTACATTTACATCTACCATCCATCCTATCCATTACAATTACGCAGGGCAGTGTGTGGAAAAAGAAACTTCCCGTGCAAAGGGAATTTATTGGCTTATCATAAAAATCATTTTGACTCCAAGGATTTTTTTTTTTTTTAGAGAAGGATTTTCTCTGCTCAGTGACGGCCTGCTGAGCTGGAGCGACTACACACTGTTCAGTTGGATTATTCTCATTCAAGAGTGTGAATTACTGAGGTGTCCTTGAGTTAGATCTTAATCCTTCCCTCTCCACAGTCACTTGTCTGCCTCTGCAGTTTTTTGGGGGTAAAATCAGATTTCACTTTGTTTACTAAAACTTTGTTATCTACTTTGAGATATAACACACACTGTGGGCCTATTTCCTGGATCATTGGTTCATTGGATACAGCTCAAGAGAGATCAAACTACTAGCACATTTTTGCACCGGTTTCTAAAGTCATGACAACATTGACACTTCCAATAACACTGGATTCTGGGTGACAGAAAACCTGATTTAATGAAAGTGAGCAAAAGCAGCAGCATTAAATTAGATGAAGTCAGCAGAGAATACCAGCATCTGTAGTGGAAGTAAGAAAAATAATTAAACTTTTTGCCATACTCCATAATGAACTGATGATTGTTTGTAACCCCCTTAACACAAAGGCAAAACACAAGTGCTCTTAAAAAGGAATCTGTCACTGTTCATTTTACCCATAATGTACAGAGAGTGTCGTCTTTCTATTGTTTGCTTTAATCACTTGAATGCAGCGCGTCTATAACTTTTAATGTTACATCCTCTGCCGTCGTCTTATTGGTTTACATGACTCAGGGTCAAGTCTCTTTCTTCTTGTCGGTGAGGGATGAGGGAAATCTGACCCACGCTACAGTTTGCTGCAACTTTTTCACTTTCAATGTATTTTTGTCTGGTCCATCTTCTGACCCACAGCCTTTTCACACAGGATAATTCCAGTAAGAAATGCACTGTGTATCATACTGTCAGAACAGAATTCATATTACATGCATGTTTCGAGCTGAGTAGATATTTCCTTTAAGAGGGTTTCTGCAGGACTGAACACAAAACCTCACTGACAAATTAGTTCAACAACTCTCAAGAAGTGTGACAGATAATAGAGATCTGCTGCAGGTGACCTATTACCCATGACTAAACAGACAGTGTGTGTGTGTGTGTGTGTGTGTGTGTGTGTGTGTGTGTGTGTGTGTGTGTGTGTGTGTGGGAAAATAGGGTCTTCTGCCCTCTTATCTCCTCCAGCGTGCAGAAAGTGATGGAAGGCCTCTGGTAATTAGAATGGAGAGCCTCTCGCCTTGCTATACAAGTAATGATAGCCCTTCACCTGCTGTAGAAAATCACCTTAAATCAATGCTTAGACACACACACACACACACACACACACACACACGTACAGGCACGCACACACTTCTCACCTGCTCCAGTTTCCAGTGGAACTCTGCAGGTCTGAAAGTGTCGATCTGAGTGAAATCTCTCCTCAGCAGGAACACCAGGCGACAGTTGTGAACATACAGAGAGTAATGGTGGCGATTCATTTCTGCAACAGGAAGAAATAGACACACACACACACACACACACACACACATATTTAGACATAATTCTACATTGCACATTAAAACATAAATGACTCCTTATTTTCTTGTGGTTCTACAGGATATGTGTTTGTTTTTTAGGCGTCCAAGCAACTAAATAACCACTTCTTTTAATTTTTATTTACACATCAAACAAAAGGATCGGCCTTACTGGAGAGGAGGAAGAGGTTGGTGAGTCACTTTTTGGTGCTTTCACAGCGGTATAAAACTGTATGGCTCATCTAATAATTCACAGGTGCTGCAGTCACCTTTCTATTTAGGGGCAGGGATGTTAATGCACACCTTCCTCCCTCTCCAACCAGCCGGCATTCATTAACAATTGCTCAAATATAACTAATAAGAAAAGACGTTCCATAACAAGGTCAGTGATAACAAAATCAAAATATTTCAAAAAATGATTAAAGCAACTTTTCGGCTTCAGCACACTGTGTAACATTCGACATGACATTAGCCTGCACTTGAAGAACAGTTCGCTGACAGACCTGTTGCTAAAGGTTTTGTTTAGAAGCAATTCAAGAAGCATCCAAACACTGTGAAACTCTTTTCAGAGAATGCAAATGGCTGCTCCTCATCAGTACACATCTATCAGCGTGACACAAAGAGTCCAGTGAGTGACAGAGTACATGCTGCTGGTGTTTGTGTTTTTTAAATTATCCACCAAAGTCTGCATAAAAAGGCAGTTAAAGGCGAGTCCCACTTGCTCTGCTTTGATAAATAAGTTTGAATAAACACATGTTTCAAAAGGACAAAGCTGTCATTTGGACACTTGAGGTAATGATTTAGATTTTCAATAAAAGTTAAAAAGGGTTAGTTTAGCAAGTATGACTTGAGTAATTAACTGTCCATACTATTGGGTTGTGTTAAAAGGGTCTCACAATGATGAGCTTGTCTTCCAGAAGAGTTGCCAGGGGTGGCATGGGCCCCACTTGAAATCTGATTGGCCACCACTGGTGGCATCCCCAAATCCTTAACAATGATTGGCTATTTTCCTTGTCAGATGCAAGACTTGTAAAAACCTGCTATTTGTGCTATGCTGCAACAGGCTGCTAGTATTATTGTTATGTTTTGCATTTCAATGCAGCAGATTTCCATTTATTTGTACTTTTAATTGTGACTTACACACATACTCTTATTGAATCCTTAAAGATTTAAGATTATAAGGTATATGTAGCAGGGCGCTGGTTTAGGCTCAGTTATTAGTGCAGGCGCCCCATGGAGCTACAGAAGCTTTAGGCCTCATTGCACTGGTCACAGGTTTGACTGGATCCTGACTGTGTCTATCTTAAGCTCTCCTGTCCAAATAAAAGCAAAAGCCTCAAATATAATCTTAAAAATTAAGATATACTGTATGTTGCAGCTTTGTAGTGTTATTTCAAAAAGCTGAAAAACTAAACATAATTTCAAAATAATGTAGAAGAATATATCATCTGTAATATATAATGTGTATGATAACTAAATGATAACATTTTAGTAGTTAAAGTAGTTACAATTAGTGGAGAAAAAAAATGAAGATTTGACATGCTGATATCTACATGATAACTAATATAAAAAATGTAGAAAGTTAGAATCTCTCAAATGCAGAAAGTTTTATTTTATGTAAAAGACTCAAAAATCTTTCCTATCGTGAGATCATGGTAATTTCAAATTTATAACACAGGATTGGCAATATTTAATATAAATAAAGTTATATAGAATAATATGGTTATTATGCTAACATGATGCTTTAAAGCTGTAATGTTTTAGAAACCATCATGATGTTGTTCAAGCCATCCTTCCTGTACCAGGCTCACTCTGAAGAATAATGGGATGGCCCTGTGTTGTTGACCAGTCCCTTCCCCTGAGCCTTCTGGTGCCATTTACATCCTTCAACAAGCAGTTTCAAGTGAAAGAAAAGAGTCGAAACGATTCTGATGGTCCAACACAGACAACTCTGAAGTTTTGCATCACAAGATCAGGCTACTCATTTCCTGAGCTAATAAGCCATCTGTGAGAGCACTGTGAGAACATGCAATGTGCAGATGGCTTCTTTAATTACACAGTTCAGAAGGCTCAGTTCAGAAACTTAATGGGAAATGAGTTGTACATTTCAAAAAGCATTTGCCATTCAGGGCTTCAGTCCATGTTTCATTATATTTGAAAGAATGTTTTCGATCATCTTCTGTCCATAGTATGTTTCTGATGGACACTTTGAATTAAAAGTTCATCAATGCTTCAAAAAAGTAAAGTCGGAGAAAAAATGTTGCTAATATGCAGGAAAACTGAAGGTCAAATGTAAATTCCATGACAACAACGAGCATGTGTGAAACAGTTTCCTCACCTGTCTTGTCGGAGTTGCACAGTAAAGTTTCTTTCTCAGCTCTTAGTCCAGGACTGGGCCCATGTTTCATCCACGTAGCTACAGTGAACTGGTCTGTCAGGTTTTGGGGCACCACGTGATCCGGAACATTAGCAGCCTGATGACCGTCGAATCGATAGATGAGGTCGCTCTCTCGGCCGCTGTCAGTCAGCAGAGACGCCGTCCAGTTTGTGGATGGGCCGGGGGCAGGAAGGAGGTCGGTGCTGCCTGATGCTGCACCTGGATGTGTCAGTCAGAAAAGGCGACACGATAAGACAGCTGGACGGCAAATCAATCTCCAGAGAAACAGTGTCTGTTTATTTCCTTGTGATTTCTCTGAGTGCCATGAGGAAGGACACATTTAACTCTGTAAATCAGTGAGTGTTTAGAAATAGATTTGCTGTGATTAAGGCTTTTGTCACAAGCCCATGGTTACTTACTGCTCTACTTAAAATAATATAATATTTGCTTTGCCAACATGTCCAATGTGATGAGTTAAAGGTCATATTATAAGCACTTTACTGAAGATTTAGAGAACATAGCCCTCACTCATTAAAAAAATAGGCATCCATCTTTTTGATGCTTTTCTCAAGACACACTATTCAATAAATTACATGATTGTAGATTTGACTATTAATCATATCAAATCGTGTGAAATGTGAAATAAAGATGAGATGTAAGATGGTCTGAAAATGCCAAAAAGGAAAATGAAATTCAAAATTAAGCATTTCGCAGTTGGAGCTTTAACTAAAACCAAAATATTGAGACACAACGCTCTTATTTTGACTTCTATTCTGTGGCTTCTGGTAAAAAAAAAAACGAGTTTGAGATCATTCTGAGCTTCCTGTTGTAGTATTCATAAAAACATGACCAATGGGTGATCTAATTCAAATTTACATTCAGACTTAATTAAATTGGCAGCCGTAGTGAAAATACTGTCTGATAATGACCCTCTAATGATGGTTACAGTATCAGCCACCAAATCCCAATTTCAGTCAGCTCTTGCCATTTAGCTGCTCCTTAAACTCAGACCAGAAATAGAACTTAGATAATAGAAATAAACTCTCCTCAATGCATCCAGAATGATTTCCAGGACACTTTGAGGAGGCTTCAGAAACTACAGTCCTATTCTCCGGCATTTTTCTCCTATATGAATTATAATCTGTTACCACAGTGACTTAAGAAGCGTTGGGTTTTTGGTATGTGTGGTATTAAAACATAAGATGTTACAATCAATATTATTATCATTCCACTTTCAACCATAATAACTATAAAACATTCTTTAGTTTCCCCTTTTATTCTAACATGTACAGTCTCATCTTAGATGTTTTCATCACACATGATCTTTGCCTTTTTTTTCTTCATATCTAAAAAAAAAACTCCAGAGAGAATACTCTTGCTGAGAAGTTAGAATGATTCGTATTGCACATTTTATCTGAATATGTTTGTGAGGATTAAAAAGTGTACAGTACACTGTGTATAACAGTAAATAGCCGTGCACCAGGGCTATATATATAGAAGAACATAACGAACACGTTTCACAGGTCAGGTTCAGAAATTTAATTAAAGAAGAAAACATTTCAAAATAGTCTTCAGGATTAAATATGCATGGAAACTTGAGTATTAATAGACTTCAGAGGCAAAGATGTCAAGAGGTAATTTCTCCTTTGAATTAAATGTTCCTTGTCGTTCATTAGTGTTACTAGCCTTTGCTCCCTGAAAGTTCTCTACTTGATAATAGTACCTTTATTTTTCATGCCAGCTGATTTTTTTCTCTCTCCATCATTTCGACTTCAGATCCCTTTTCTTTTTCTGTTTTTTCTCTCCATTTCTCTACTTACCACAGAGTTTTTGCAGAGACTTCTCTGAGTATGTTTCCCGGTCACAGCCCTTCCCGATGTGATTCGTCTGCAGCTCCACCATCGCCTTCACGCCAGACAGGGGACCTCCACACGTCTCCAAGTGCATCTTGGGAAACAGCTGTTTGCTCCCAGTACCTGGCTCATAGTCCACCCGCTTGTTCCAACCTATAAGGGTTGGTTTCATAGTTAGTATATAGCAATTACTTTTTTTCACACTATATAACTGCTATTTCCTCCTTTAGTCATCATGCACATTACACTAAAATTAACTGTGTGTAAGGTTACGCATCTGAGTTAGTTATTTTTGACCTTGAGTCTTTTGCATCTCTTAATCATTTTTGTTTTCTAGAAACAATGTGTGTTTGATGTGTTTGATTGAATTAACAACTGTTGATATTCATCTTGTGTTAAACATGGCAGACACCAACATCTCCCATTTATAAAAGTACATCCATTTAAATCAGTCTCTCTGTCTGTGACACTGAGGATGGAGCTAGCTTTCATCTTTGTGTTATATACTTCATTGAGAGGTTATGTTAGATTGCGTACCATTTTGGAAAAGGTTAAGTATATGACTTGTGTTTTGCAGACTTTCTTAAGAGTTTTTTGTCTTAAGGGATTGAGTGAAGGCAGCATAAACTGAAAACTTGATCTAATCAGATATCCAGAACATGAATAAGTAGATACTTTTGAGTGCATGTGAATCATTGAACACAAATCCATTCAAGCCTATTCATATGATTCATCTTTGCTAACCGGCCCTCGTTGTAAATCTAGTGTAATTTCTCCCAGGTTTAAAGCATTATTTGATCAGCTCAGATAAGTGATGGAAATTGAACTGGCAGGTGTTTTTATAATGAGGATATGTGGCCTTAAAGATAGCAACTTTGAAGCATTTGCAGGGATTTTCTCCATGTAAGTTTTACCTGTGTCAATTTAAAATGAGACTAAAGGACTACATTTTCATTACACAGGTAGATTTATCCTCAATGGACAAGAATCTCAGAATCACAGTAGTTATACGGGTTCACAAGCATGAATGTGTGCAAGGATGTGTGTGTGTGTGTGTGTGTGTGTGTGTGTGTGTGTAGGTGGACACCTGGCACGTCGAGCCTACAGAAAATAGTATCAAATCCACTGAGACAAACATTGAGAAAAAGAGAAACAAATTGTGATCAGGTGGGCGAGCAGGAGCAGGAGCAGGAGGTGAGGTGGAGCAGGACACATTTAGCCTCTATTTATGCCAGGGGGCCTTCTTCAAAAAGAACGGCAGAAACACAGGTGACCTTTATCCACAGAAGATAAATAAGGTTACACTTACAAAAGACTTGCTATTTGAATGCATCACTGCTTTATGTTTTATTCATGGTTTAAAGCCACTGTGTGTTAATGTTTCACAGCAGAATTATGCACCACTGCCTGTTTTATGAGCCAAATCTCAAAGAATTATGCAACATTGATGAGGATGTTAGCAAGGTTTGAAAGCAATTGTGTCTTTTTGTGACTCGACTGCAGGAAGTCAATAAAGCTGTGAAATCACAGGGATCTCAAAATGAGGCTCATTGACTGTGAGCAGGAAGACCCAGCTGGTAAATTGTTGTAAATGGCTTTACTGTTCTTTAAATCAGCCTGTTTTTTGCGATATAATACCTCTAAAAAATAAAATCCTTCAATCTTAAGACATACTCTGCTAAAATCGATGGCCCCCTAAGAGCTCCTACTACACCAAGTAAAAATGAGATTTACATAAACTTCTAATGCCATTTCACACTTTCACAGAGCTGTAGTGCCTCTCTCCTTTTCAGTCTCCACATCTCTGTGATGTGCACTGACAGTCTGACTGTCTGCAACAATATGTTTCATTGTTCCAGCTAAATCGTCTTTTTTTACCCTTTATCTAAAGAATAAAATGGTACAATGCACATGGGGCAGGATGTCCAGCATGTGAGTGAGTTGGTAGATTTACAGTCTATATCTACGTTTATACCAATCTATATACAACAGACATGGAAATTAAATTATTTGGCTTATCAACAGTCAGATATACTTTAAACCAATAAAACCTTGTAGTTTATCCAGAGATATGAAGTGTTAAATGTCATGTGCTCATATTTGT
Organism: Labrus mixtus; assembly: GCF_963584025.1. NCBI lineage: Eukaryota > Metazoa > Chordata > Actinopteri > Labriformes > Labridae > Labrus > Labrus mixtus. The sequence continues at coordinate 12,624,710 of NC_083619.1, forward strand.
TTTTTGATATTAATGGAGTGAATACCTTGCAGATGATGATTGGAGATTTCCCTTGAAATCAGTCACATACCTGTAAGGCTCTGAAGAACTTTTGAAGATTTGATTTCATGTGGACTGTATGTTTGTTAAAGTAAGTATACTCCTATCTTTGCTTTGCTGGTTAAGATGTAACTTTCTCAAACATTAGCAATCTATCAATTCTGTTATACATTCTGTAGAGCAGTATTGCTCTGTCCCATGTCACAGCTAGCAGGCCGCTTTTTGTTGTGCCTATTTATTTTAGCTTTAAGTATTTCTTGTAAAAACAACCTAAGGAAGCACCTGGTAATTATATAGACTGGCATCTTAAGTATAGGGTGCTAACTTGCTAGCTTACTAATGGTACTGCACTCCAGGGTAACAAGCTGAATTTAGACTTTTGCTTTTATTGAATGAAGACTTCTGACATGCCCTTGAGTTTAGGTTAGTTAATCACAATTTTTGGACAAACCCAGCTTGAACATCATTAACATTACCTACAAAACAACTATTTTGTAACTTACTGTTGGGCTACTATGCTAGCTTAGGTCACAATAAATTCAAGATTTATGGGGTAAGACAACTTGAAAATCTGTTATTATTTCATGAAAAATTTAATATGATGTGGCAGAGCCAGATTTGAAAATTGAACACTTTTTCGATTAGTTTCTTTTTTTTTTAACTGAGGGTGAAACTTTAATTTAATAAAAGCCGCAGCTCTGCAGTAGATCAGAGTTTTATGAACTACACAGCATACAGAAAGATATATTCTGGTCTGATCTTTTACCAACTCTGTGAAGACTGTAGGGACAACCTCCCTCCTTTACTGTAACTTTGTTTGTCTCTTTCTTTCCTTAAGTTACCTCTTCATCCTGTCTCCTTCTTTATCTCTCTCTTCCTTCCTTTCCTTCCTCTCCCCTCTTGTCTCTGTCTGTCTTCCTCTTTCATTCCTGTGTGAGCTTGACTTCTAAGATGCTGTCAGCTCTGACAGGTGCAGCAGCAAGGGAGACGGACTTGCTCGAACACCAAGCTGCTAGAGTGTTTAAGGAATGTGGGGGGGGGGGGTGTCTACTTTCCCTGTGGAGATTTTTGTCAGGTCCTCTGATTTCCTCGAGAGACGTTTGTGCTAAAACGAGATAGAAATTCCCTCGAGGGAAAGGATGTGCTCAGAAATTGCACCTGCTCCAATTTTGATGCCATTGCTTTGCATTTGCATTTAAGTATGTTTAAACAAGATGTCAGGGCGCTGTATGGCAGCATATTAATAGGTACACCTTTTTATTTTACGACCTGAGAAAGTGAGATCTTTTGAAAGCATTCTGTCTGTTTCTTTTCTTATTTCTGACCTTGCCATCCGGGTTTACAAACAGGCTTGACATCAATATGCACCGCCACATCCTCCTTTGCTTTCTTCTGGCCGCAGTCAAAGGCCGTCACCATGATCTTGTAGCTCTGCTGCTTGTCATAGCTCAGCCGCTCTGTATTTCTGATGTTACCTAAAGGAAAGAAAACAAATAGAAAACATACTCTTAAAAAATATTCAGTTTATGCTCATTTTTGCATTTAAAAAGAATGGAACACTGTCCACTGAGCAATAACTGAGACTGACTGTGAATAAAAGAAACGGTTCACTGAAAACAAATACATCTCTTTGTGCTTATTGAAGCCTTTAAGTGAAAACTCAGGGTCCAGTAAGCCTGTGCTGCTTTTAAAAGTCGAAGCATCTCTGCAAACAGCCAGTGTAAAATTTGAACGATGGATTATCTTAACATGTCAACCAGGTAACAGAGTGAAAACAGTGTGACGGAGAGGAGATGCTCCAGGCCTGTGGTCTTTACCGCACAGGCACTAAACAAGGTCAAATACAGACAGTACTACTGTTCATGAGGGCTGCCACTCAATATGGACTAATAGGCTAACCTATAAAGCAGAAACTACCTTAAATTATTGTTCGAGAGTGAAACAAGAGATCTGAATCTGAATTGAAACAAATATTCTCAATAAAGCAGCGAGTACTTTGGCTTCTTCTGGACTTCTTCTTTGTTACCCTTAGTCAGTTGTTTAATTTACCAACTAAAAAGTTCTATTCAGAACACTTGATCCCCCCTGGTACTCCTCTACTAAATGACCCATTGATTGTTTACGTGATTTAATTGCACATAAAGCCCAATTGCTTGATTGATTTTTTTCTTTTTACATCAATCACCTCAAAACAAAATGCTCCTCGTGGGAGGAATTAAGCTGTTTGCACTGAACTAGATGTTTAATATCGTCGAGGCTTGTGGTTGTGAGTTATATGGTAATAACTTTAATGTTGAGAATGTGGCTTTTTGACATAATGTGCCCTAATTGTGTTGAATAATGTTGGTCAGTGTCATTAAGACCATTTCCATTGACCTTGTGTGTGTGGGTGTGTGTGTGTGTGTGTGTGTGTGTGTGTGTGTGTGTGTGTGTGTGTGTGTATTATGATTTCATGTATCAAATATTGCCTGCCTTAAATTGCAAGTAAAAGGACTAATAAATTCTAGAAAATTTAATTCCTTTCTAACTGAGGTACGACAGTCTCTTCATCTAAATGCTGTGTTATTGTGAAAAGCAGTCAAGCATACTTAACAGCAATCAAATGAGACAATGAATAGAGTCAATATGAGTAATCCGGAGCTTTATAGCTGTTAATGGTCTTTCTGGTGCTAGAAATATTATAAGTGCATAAAGAAGCTCTCAGAAACCGATGTTTGATACATGTATTAAACACTGAATGACGTCTGTGAGTGAACTTGTTGTCAAATAACTTGCCATGTTTACAAACTGGTAGAATCTGGGATTTCAATTGGCAGACAAAAAGCAAATATATTTGCACATTTGAACAAATCCCCAGGGGGTTGCTAAGTTATTTGGTATTCAGTCTATATATTGACTTAAAATATAAACTTGGTGGAACAGGAGAGCTTTGCAGGATTGAATACTATGTGAATGAAAGATACAGAAGAGAATAAATCTTGAAACGTGGGAGCAGCCCCAGGTGTATTAAGATGTACTCAACTGTAGCAAACAGAGGTTATGGCTGGATATTTATCAAAGCAGACAACAACCGCAAACACAGACAGACAGATCCAAAAAGAAAAGAGGAAGGCCTATCAAGAGAGAGAGAGAGAGAGAGAGAGAGAGAGAGAGAGAGAGAGAGAGAGAGAGAGAGAGAGAGAGAGAGAGAGAGAGAGAGAATCTGATGTATTTCATTGATTACTCGACATTTTGTGAATTGATGCCATATAAACAACCTTCATTTAGAAATAAATATTTATGCATTGAGCTGCAACATTCAGCAGATTTGAATTGATTTTAGCCGTGGTACAATGCATCAGAATTGTCTCATCAGTGTGCGTACTGTATATTTTATGTTGTAAAGTCAATGGAAGTCAAATTCCCTTCATTGATGAATTCCTGCTATGTTTTAGAAGGTCTGACCTGAGAGAAACTGCAGTATGATGATCACCTGACAGTGGCGGCTGTTAAAAGTGTATAGAGATGTGCGTGTTTTTCAGGAGACCGGCAAAGTATGAAAAAAATACAAGAGCTAAATTGAGTCGCTAGGGAATACATCCAAGGAAGACTGGTGTAACAATCGTAAACTCTGCTGCACTGACTGATCTCGATGTTAACAATGCAGCGGAGAGGATACTGTATAGCTAGAAAAACATCACAGTGGAAAGAAAAATCCTTTCAAGAATATGATTAATCACATTATTTATAAGTGAGGCTTTAATACAGATGTTCCTGGAGATAAACAACAGGCTTCAAATAATGTCCTATTTCCTTTAATATTTTTTTGCATCAGTCATTGTCGTCACAATGTGTCTTTGGACCTGACAGGCTAGCTGAAGCTATTTCTGTTGTTTGCATCTGAAGGCTCAGCTGTATGAAAGGCTGTCACTTTGATGGCTGTCAGAGAAAGAGAGAGCGAGGAGAGAAAAGAGGAAGAAAAGATGGGAGACCAGTGGAGAGGAGGAACAGCAAGTACAGAAGGAATCAGTTCCGAGCACAGCACAAGAGAAAAGAGGAGAACAGAGCTGGAAATGTCAGAGGAAGAAAGGTGCTAAGGTCAGAGGCAGACACTTCCTACTAAAGTCTCCTACAGTTACTATGTGATCCACAGCTGGTGTGAAGCAGAGTAACAGTACAACCACTACAAGGTTCTCGATCCATGTTTGATCAAAGTGTTTTTGTCGTTCAAAGGGAGCACATTATGGGCTTACCACTGTCTGTCAGGGAATGCTCCAGCTTTGTCACTTTTGTGACTCTCATCATGGGTAACGTGAGGTACCTGGCGAATAAGATGGACGAGCTAACGGCGTTAACAAGGAGTCAAAGGGAGTATCGGGAGTGCAGCTTGATGTGTTTCACTGAAACATGGCTGCATCAGGATGTTCCCGACATCAACGTGTCCCTCAACGGATTCCAGACTGTCCGGGCCGACCGGGATGCCACCAGGAGCGGTAAGAAGAAAGGCGGGGGGCTTGCCATTCTCATTAAGAAACGATGGTCTAATCCTGGTCACATTACGATTAAAGAATGTATTTGTGGCCCGGACATTGAACTGTTTGCCGTGGGACTCCGGCCATATTGTTTGCCCAGGGAGCTCTCACACGTTGTTCTGCTGGCTGATTACACCCCTCCCTCTGTGAACCCGACGACGGCGTGTAACGTCATTCACGCCGTCGTAGCCAGACTCCAAATGGACCACCCGAGTGCCCTCATCATTGTCTCGGGTGATTTCAACCACGTCACCATGACCAAGACACTACCCAACTTCACTCAGTATGTCAGCTGCTCAACCAGGGGAGAGAGGATCCTGCTGTATGTCAATGTAAAGGACGCATACGGCTCCTCTCCCCTCCCCCCCTGGGAATGTCAGATCACAACTTGATTCACCTCACCCCCTGCTATGTACCTCTGGTTAAAAGGCTGCCTGCAACCAAGAAGAAAGTGAGGAGATGGTTGGAGGTGGCCTATATCACACTGCAGGGGTGCTTTGAGGTGACTGACTGGCAAGTACTCTGCGAGCCCCACGGAGAGGACATCAACGGGCTCACGGAGTGCATCACAGATTACATCAACTTCTGTGTGGACTGCACTGTCCCAGCAAGGACTGTCCTTTGTTATTCAAACAACAAGCCATGGATTACAAAGGACATCAAGGCCATCCTCAACACCAAGAAAAGGGCCTTCAGAGATGGAAATCAAGAGGAGGTGAGAACAATACAGAGGTTCCTGGAAGTGAACATTAGGGAGGCCAAGGACACCTGCAGAAGGAAGCTGGAGTGAAAGTTCCAGCAGAACAACATGAGGGAGGTCTGGAGTGGCATGAGGACCATCACAGGCTTCAGGTCAAGCAGCAGTAGAGGAGTTGAAGGCAGTGTGGACAGGGCCAACGAACTGAATCTATTTTTTAATAGATTTGACATGGCCCCTGTTCACCACCCCACTGACTCATCAGTTCCCTACCTGCAGCGACCAGCCACCCCACAGCCCCCCTCCGCCTCCTCACAGCCCACAATCGTCAGGTGCTGTGGAAGACGTCCTGCCTCGTTCCTGTGCCAAAGACGCCGTGCCCCAGCGACGCCAAGGACTACAGATTGGTGGCACTGACGTCCCACATCATGAAGACCCTGGAGAGACTCGTCCTGGATCAGCTCCGACCAACGGTCAGGCCCCTCTTGGATCCTCTCCAGTTCGCGTACCAGCCCCGACTGGGTGTCGAGGACGCTATCACCTTCCTGCTGAACCGGGTCTTTGCTCACCTGGACAAGCCGGACAGCACTGTGAGGGTCATGTTTTTTGACTTCTCCAGTGCTTTTGACGCCATCCGTCCGGCTCTACTGGGTGAGAAGATGACGACAATGCAGGTGGAGGCTCCTCTCGTGTCCTGGATTGTGGACTATCTGACTGGCAGACCACAGTATGTGCGCCTACAACACTGTGTGTCGGACAGAGTGGTCAGCAGCACTGGGGCCCCACAGGGGACGGTCCTGTCTCCCTTCCTCTTCACCCTCTACACCACGGACTTCAACTACAACACAGAGTCCTGCCATCTTCAGAAGTTTTCTGATGACTCTGCTGTAGTTGGGCGTATCAGCAAGGGTGAGGAGGCTGAGTACAGGGCTGCGGTGGGTGACTTTGTCGCATGGTGTGAGCAAAACCATCTCCAGCTCAACCTGGCAAAGACCAAGGAACTGGTAGTGAATCTGAGGAGGGCAAAAGCACCGGTGACCCCTATTTCCATTCAGGGGGTCAGTGTGGACATTGTGGACAACTACACGTCTACATAGACAATAAATTGGCCTGGTCTAAGAACGCCGAGGCCGTCTACAAGAAGGGCCTGATCCGACTCTACTTCCTAAGGGATGAGGTCCTTTAACATCTGCAGGACGATGCTGAGGATGTTCTATGAGTCTGTGGTGGCCAGTGCTATCCTTTTTGCTGTTGCGTGCTGGGGCAGCAGGCTGAAGGTAGCAGATTCCAACAGACTAAACAGACTGATCCGTAAGGCCAGTGAAGTTATTGGGGTGGAGTTGGACTCTCTGACGGTGGTGTCAGAGAGGAGGATGCTAACTAAGTTGCATTGCATCTTGGACAATGCCGACCGAATTTCCCTCTGGGATTAATAAAGTATTTCTGATTCTGATGTTGTTTTGTCATTCATCATTGTTTGGTTTTTATTTGTCATTGTGGTTATATCTGTATACATGTGTATCAACAATCTGCCAAGGTACTACATATGGAAATTAGTCTATGGCTACAATCTGGTACATTTACATGCTTATGTTCATTAATGTGCACTGGCCCTTTAAATAAATAAAGCTTCTTCATATCTGTTCACATTCATTAAATTACTCAAAGAGTGACATATCAATTTTCATTCAGCACGTTTGGTTTACTAAAGAGCTGTAATGATTAGTCAGTTAAAGGCTTTATATGCTATTGTTCACACTTTATAATAGAAATCAAGTATATGCTCTGAAAATAACTCTGTGAGTCATGACTGTCTACAATGGGAGTCCCACTGTCTGTGATGTTTTCCGAGTCATATTTTCAGTTTGTTGACATCGCCGGGATGGCGGCTGACTCCTCCCCTCGCGAATAAAAGTTGTTTAATTGAGGGACTAGAGAAAAGAAGAATAACATACTGTACTCACTGCTTAACTGTGTTTCTAGATCACGCTCATTTCAGGTAAATTGACATGCAGTGTGAAGATACGAGCATAATAAAGACAATGCATATAAATTGCATATAAAGCCTTTAATCATTCAGTGTAAACAGTAAACATAATTAAGTATTTTGATCAATGATAAACCATTTAATTCAGTTTAAAGCGAAAACATGTCAAATTACAAGTCAAACACGAACCTATAAACACTTCTATGAATAGCAAAGTGACATAAAAAGCTAACATAGGTGAAAGATGTGAAAAAGCTCGCCATCAGCTCTCTATTTTCTCTCTAAGCTAATAGTATGAAAAAAAGGACAGAGCTTTGTTGTGATTGTTTAACTTTACCCTGAAAATTATTCTCAGTATAGAAAGTATTTTATTCAGTGTTTTGGGAAATGTTTTTTCTTAAAAAACAGAAAAACATATGGTTGAGGTTTGTTAAATTTGGTGTTGAGATAACGGGGGGAAAAAAATTACATTATTAGTTACATGATGGACCATCACATTAGAATTTAGCTCACACAATCAAATCAGATACATTGTCCCTCTTGAGTTGTACTTAGATCTCCAGGATGAAAGTAATTGAAGCCTATTCAACCCTATAAAGCATTTAGCTGCTTAACAAGTTGTGATTCCCAGGCCAGAACTTGTTGAACTGGACTTTCCTTATCTCTGGGTAGTTTTAAGGGGGTTTGGTGTGCTGTTTTTAGACATTTTCGAGACTAAATTAATCATAAAAGTAAAGCACAACTTAACTAATGATTAATATAATTGTAAGTTGCAGCTCTGGTTTTTGTTTAGTACGTTTATATATGTAAATGGAATTTCCTTACATACGAATAACAACAGGGAAAAAAGGTGCAAAATAAAATTAACAGAGACTTTCTGGTATCAGCAGAGTCACAAGAAGATAGTTAAATGATCCAAAAACTTGAGCTGCTCACATTCTCTTCCTTGAGCTGAAAATTTAGAGATTATACGTGTGAGGAGGAATTACACCTTGCAGGTGTTTTAACACAAGTGATCAACACCCTGCTTTGAGAAGGGAAATATATTCTGTATAAAGCAGATTTTTGACCAAACTATGTTTAAACAAGTCTGTAAGTCAGTAAGTAATCAAGTTAAGCAGAGAGATGTAATAACATAGAAGTGCTAGCAGTAATCATTTCATCTCTACTGTTCAAAATTCAACAATGGCTCTAAAAGTTGGATCTAAAAGAAGGTGCTGTGTCTTCAGTTCCTCATAAAAAAATAACATTGTGCCCCAGAGGAGATCAAATCAAACTAATCAGACTGTAAAGTACGGTGAGTTAAAGAACAGGAGGTCAAACTCAAAGAGCAATGAGACAAACTAATAAATATGACCCCCAGAGAGATAAAGAATCAGTGTGTTCCACTGTCTAATCTATTGGCAGAAGTTGACACACAGAGCCCTGCAGCCTGCCTTCAGTTTGGATTACACAGCTGCTCTCAGATCAGAAGAGCAGTGTAATCCAAACTGAAGGACGTGGAAGCTCAGGGAGAAGGCAGCACAAAGCCCAACGCTGAAATTGTACATAGGCAGATGTGCTCAGAATAGCTCTCAATCACAAATACATTACTGCTCTCCACCAGGCAACTAGAACAGGTTAAAGCTACAAACACAAGAAAACAGAAACCCAAAATAAAAGAAGAGGCTGCCAAAGAAAGTTGGATCTGTGTCAAGTTACATTTGAAGAATAAGATGATAAAAAGGCTGCTATGTAGATCACAAAGTTATTGGATGAAAAACTATTGTACTGTTATTTGTTTGTTGTACGTCTTTAAAAAGGAGTTCTGGTGCAATGTTTACCTCACATAGAGAAAAATAAAGTTTTATAGCAGTTTTTGTAAAAAACTAAAATATATTATTTTCTTTTAGTTAAATAAACAAGTGTTGACTGTCTGCTTCACTGTTCATCTCCAGGTTCAGGTGTCTCTCTCTATCTCTCTCATGTCTATCTTTAGTAAAGACTTGATATTCAGATGGCTCTGATCATACACAGAAGGTATGAACATTTTGCCTGAGAATGGCTTTTGTTGCCTTTATCAGTTCATTAACCATTCTGTTTGTGTTTGAGTGTGATGTAGGCAGCACTGCTTTAATACATATCTCAAGTAAGGTTCAAAGAAGGTAGAGAAGAAAATCTCACTGCGAGGTCCATTAAGTATCTGTAGATGTTTAAATATAGAATCTGACATCTACTTGGGATCTTCAAGGACTTTTAACCATGTTGGATTAAAAGGTTCATGTTTTATTTAAGAGGAAAACAGAATAGGGCCTTGCATTGCCCTCAGAAAATACTAATTAAACATGTAAGTCAAATTAAACATGAAAAAGTATTAATGTTATTTCTTGAAAACTTAAGTGCTACTGTCATTGAAAAGAGAGGATTTATTATCCAAAGAGTATAGTTTCGTTTCTTTGGTTCGATTCAGGCTCGGGTTAGAATTAATTCAGGAAACATTATGGTCAAGTTTCTGCTCTTGTTCATGAGTTGGTATTATATTATAAAAAAACAAAAACTGGCACCTTCCAGTTCTCATGACCTACATTACAGTTCTAATAAGAGTCTCACCAGTAATGACCCTTCAGCGTAAGAAAATGAATACTTCCAGTCGGCAGGAAATCAAACTGTGTCTTCCTAGTTTCTCTCTCGGAGACTCAGAGTACGTCTCTCCTAATCACATCAGCAATTATAACTACAGTCCAGTCTCTGATTCAGCCAAGACACATTCAATCACACACATAAACCCACACACTCACCATTGCGGTCTATGGCAAATGGCGTCCCTGCAGTGACAATCTCATAGTTGCAGATCTGGCTGTACTGTGGTGAACAGTCTTGGTCCCAAGCTTCCACCTGAAACAGCAAAACAAATGGTGTCATTCCCAGTTTAAACACACTGAATGGAATACTGGTAATGAAAATATCTCACATTTTAAACTGGATGTGTTTTTGCAGAGTTATTAAACCATCTTGACTTAAACATTTATGAGTGAGCCTGGTTGGGTTATGTTCAAATGTAAGATCAATGTACCTGTAAAATGCTGTCATAGATCTTTCCTTCTGTTACTGATGCCTTGTAGAGCAGCTCTCGAAACACAGGGCTGAACTCGTTGACGTCATCCACCTGGATGTGAACCACCGCCCTGTATAGAGGTGCACGAGAGAAAGAAAGAGGGAGCAGGGAGAAAGAGATGGAGCACATTAGGCAAAAAAAGAAGCAGAGTAGGATGCAAACAAAGTGAGGTGGGAATGATTGATGGGGATAAGGACAAGTTAAGACACAAGGGAGTAAGAGATGGATGGAGGAAGGTAGGAGAGAAGAATCTCTTTAAGTCATTAGAGATGATTTAAATTAATTAGGAAGTGAAGGTTTTTTTTGCTGTTTATCCCTAAGACAGTGTTTAGCTAAAGGCAGAAGAGTGAGAGAGGAAAACAGTTTCAATGCTCGAGGAAAGGCAGATTAATTCCTGAAAAACAGGATTGAAAAGAGCTGATTAAAAAAGAAACCACATAAAACAGCTTGTTTATCAGAATGATTCTGTGAAATGGGTTAACATGAGTATGTTCAGTTTGATTCAAAAAGCTTATGTACTGGCTCAGGCTCAGCCATAGCAGATCTAGCAAAGAAAGATCATCTGAAAATACTCTCTCTACTTTCCATTCAGTGTCTCCTTCCTTCACAGTCTGAAACAAATAAACACCAAATCTGCTGGAATCGGCTGCTGAAGATATTAATAAGGCAATCAGATAACATTTGTGCAGCAAAGTGTATAAATGAAGCAATAATTTAGATGCATCGTGAAGTTTTTCCTCACCAGTGACCTTCTCTGACTACAACTCACGGTGTATCTGAAGAAGCACATCTGGCTAATTAATGACATTAGCTTAATGAGGCCTATTTAGAATGTCATGCAGTGATAATGTCACACACACACACACACACACACACACACACATACACGCACACACCTTCATACATCATCCTCTGGTGAAATTCATCACAGATCCCTGAGATGATAAATTTCTCTCCCTTTAGTGCAGAGCCTGAAGCATTTTATTTCAGCAACTCCTCGTCTGACTGAAGCAGCACTGAGTTTGATTTGCTGCTGTCTATGTAAGTCGTCTGTCTTTCTGTCTGTCAGTCTTATCCACACAGCACTGTCATACACACAAAGAAGCATGGAATGTTGATGGGCCATTAGGGGGACACATTCTGAGAACAGAACTGCAAGTCTCAGCTGTCACGGTCACTCCACATAAAAAATGTCATGTGAAATAAAAATAAGAAAGATGAGAAAAAAGAAACTGCAAGACGAATGTAAATAAACCTAAAAGTAACTTTTCTTTATATCTGATGCAAGTTTAAAAAATAACATTTTTTCTTAAACTTGTAGGAAAACACCTTAGAATGCATAAGCATGCTACAATGGTATAAGTGGAGTTCTTCTAGTTTACTATAGCCGTTTTGACATATGCACTCCAGATTATATCTAGATAATTACGGGAGGACTGCTCTGGAGATTCTCCCGACCTGGCTGTTCACATGCAGTATGCTCTCACAGCTGGAGACTTTATGAATATTTTCTACTCTGCACAAAATACATAATATAGCAAATAAATATGTATAGGGCTTTTTCTTTTTCTATAGACACCCAGGAATGAGATTAAATTGCTACAAAGGGATCTAGTCATGAGGATCTTTACTCGAAAACAACAATGTATACAAACAAACAGAAAAAAAATAATATAAAAAAAAGGCAACTCCAAACGCCCGCTTACATGTAAATTAATTTTCAGTTTTACAACCACTACTGTAACTGGACAAATCACTTTTGACCTTCTTACAGTTGAGTAAGCAGAAAATTCAAATTGTGTGTAAATAACAAACAAAAAGTACGAGCAACCTTAAAGGAAGAATGTGTAATTTTTTTTTTTTTTGGGACACTGGTGGCACAGTGGTTAGTGCGCACGCCCCATGTATGGAGGCCTTGGTCCTCCAAGCGGGCGGCCCAGGTTCGAATCCCACCTGTGGCTCCTTTCCCGCATGTCATTCCCAACTCTCTCTCCCTGATTTCTGACTCTATCCACTGTCCTAGCTCTCCATTAAAAGGCACAAAAAGCCCAAAAATAAATCTTTAAAAAACAATGTGCAAATTTTTGATGTCGCTCTTGAGCACCGGCATGAAACCCAAGCAAACTGCTGTTTGGTGACACCTCTGCCATACATCCGCTCTTCTCCAGCGACACACCTCCAAGCCCCCTCCACTCATGTTCCCATGAAGGAGTTTAACACAAGTCCTAAAATTGTCCTTGGCTCGAGCTTCAATTGACTGTGGTCTGCATTGTTGTGACGGCAGGCTAATGTAAGGACACTTTAGTTAGCTTGTAGCTTTACATTGCATATACATCTTCACGGAATGACCATGATCTAAAAACCCTTACGTGACATCCAATTACCTTGTGAGTATGTTATTCTTCTTTGTTCCAGTCGTTAACTAGAACAGCTTTTATACTCAAAGAGAGGAGTCGGCTGTCCCGTTCATGTAAACATGATGTAAACACGGCTCAGACAACAACACAGCAGGCAAGACTTGTGCTTCTCACTCATTGTAGACAGTCATGACATCATTTACATAGCATATGATTGATTTCTGCTATATTTACGTGTAAAATGTTTTCCTTTAACTTTGCATTACTTTACATTCCAGTCATTCCAACATTTGTAATTATAAAGTGGTTTGAAGACAGCAATAACATCATCATAACAATGACGCAGGTTAGCAGAGTAGTGTGCCACTTTATAATTCTGATGTATAATGTTTTTAACAGCAACATCAGACAGATGTTTCTTAGTAGTACTGATAATGAATCACTTGTTTTTCCTTTCTTAAGCTAGACTTATGACTGTCGCTCTTTCCTGATGAAGTTTTCCTGATTGATAACTTAATCAGAGTCATTTGTGCAGCTGCCTCTTGACCATCATTCTTTCAAACTTGAAAGTGTATTATTGTTTTTATCCATGTTTGCCGTTATTGTCCGCCCACTTTGAATGTGAATGACTGTGACAGCTCAACAAGTGAGGCCCGATAGATCATAATAAGCACTATGTGACAACTTTAATACACGATGTGACAGTCACCCTTTACATAACTTGAGTTTGTAGGCAGCTTAAAGAAAGTTTCACAAAGAGAGCAGAACAGACAGATAGTGTATGAAGAGTTGGTGGCGTGACAATAAAAGTGACAGGCTTTTACTTAAAACAATGCCACAAAGTTAGAAAAAAAGCCTTCCCTTTTATTATCTAAACACAAACACATTTCAAATCTAAGACAGGAAGAATTTGCTGTCGTATTTTACACAGTGAAATACTCGTGTTATTTGTAAACCCACAGATACACAGTCTTGTTTAATTTAAGTTCAGATTTAGAAGTTACTGTAGGAGGTTTCTGCAGGCAGGATCCCAAGTGGTTTGTTGGGGAAAAAATATTGCAAACCATTTCAAAAGAAATAAAACACAGCTATGGAAAAGCAAATATTGAGAGTGAACATTTTTCTCGTGTTTATTTTTAGTTCTCATGTTTGCACGAGTTCAGGAAGTTCTCAGTCTGTTTTAAGTCACCACATTGATGTTATGTCTTCTTTGTTTGGTCTTGGTTTGGACCTGGTTTAGATGTGTACTGTATAGAGACTCATAACAGCATGCAGAGACACGAGCAAACAAAACGCTGCTCACACATAAAGAAAGGTAAAGAGATACTTTGTCATGTTTGCTCCATTTATCCTCTCCAGTGGACCAACCACTGCTGAGTGATGGAAAATGTGTCCATTACTGTGCAATGATTGTGATTGTTAACAAAAGACTCATCTTCAAGGAAGAAAATATTTGACATAACAGCAAATGCCAGCACCTGCATCAGTGGTTAAATACTAATTATTACATCACTGTGTTAAAAGACAACATCTGAGGTCTGTTATTTCTCTATTACATCGAAGAACAGACCAGTGTAGGGATGCAGCTCCAATCACAGATTCTGGAGGACTTACTATGATCGTTTCAGTCCGTACAAAGAAAAGGAGGAAACAAAAACAGGGACAAAAAAAGAGAGCGAATGCTAAAGGGTTAGGATTCTTCTTATGTGGAAACTACACATGTCATATACACGTGACACATGTCTGAAAACGTCTGTCTTTTAAGTGGCTGAATCAGCTAAAGCATCGACACATCAGCAGACATCAGCTAACTCACTTGTGAGATTTCTTCCAGTCGGCCCCGCTGGCTCCGGCCCCACAGTCGTAGGCCTGGATGATGAAGGTGTACTCCTTCTGGCTCTCACAGTCCACAGGGCTGCTCGCCCTCACCACTCCTTCTCCTGATGTGCGATTCAACACCACAGCCTCGAACGGAGCATCTTGGCCGTACACCTTGAAGGCACAAATCTCTCCTAGAAAACAACAGAAGAGACGTATGACTACATGATGGTTGACCTTAAAGGACGATGTAGACAATATTAAAATGTGTGAAGAGGAGCATTACACTTTATTTTTCTCCTTTTATGACAAAAACAAGTTCACACTTTGAATCGACTTTATACAGCAATGTCATTAAGTGAGTCAGGGGCAAACATAAACCAAAAGAGACAAACAAAAACAGCATGAAGACAGTTGTGGAGAGGGGAAGAGATAAACATCAAGTGAAAAATAGAGCCAGCACTTTGGAACAACTACTGTGTTTATCAGTGGGACATCTTGAATATCCCTAATCTTTGGCCCAGACAAGTTCTAAAGAGGAAAAAGGGACAAAATGAGAAACCACAGAGACGTAATGTTCTTCAACACGTCTGTTCGTGAAGGGTGAAAATATAACTCGGCATGAGGCTCATTAGTGGACAGACACAGAGGACACTCAGAGCTTTATATGGAGGAAATCAACAGCCTGGAAGTGCACTTAATACAATGCAGACACTTTGTACAAACAGACTCTGAAAGACACAGGCAAAAGAAAGCATTTCCAAAAGCTGGACTTTTAATATTCAGTCATCTTTCTGGAACACTGCTGCTAAAATCTTTGTTCCATTTGTTTCTTTCATTTTTCTCCCCCTGTCATTTTGTCAAACCCTGCAGCAGCTAACAAACAGCTCAGATAGGTACTGGTAAATCAAACTGTGTGTAATGAGGTAAGAACAAACAATACACTGTGTACTTCAAATGTCAGTCCTATTTCAAACACACAGTATACAACTCTGTTTCTATCAGACCATCTCCCCACAGATGTCTTTTTTCAACTGAAAGAGTTTCCTTTTGGCCATTGATGATCATTGAGATGTTGCTAAGCTTCTGCAGGTTGAGTTCAGTTATCAATGATCGGAGATTAAATAAGGCCATCTCAGCAGACATTTAACTTCTGTTGTTGATTATTACTAATGTTAGCAAAGCAACTTGCAAAGCAGAAAGAAGCCAGGCTCTCCAGTGGACGGAGCTCCCACAACCTTCAGCGAGGTGATCTGGCAGAACTACCACCCGACGTCCCTGAAGCCCAGCCACCACCTCCTGATTGTGTCATCCCTCAACCACCGCCTAACGCCCAGCCACCACTGTCGGACTGCGTCGTCCCCACAACCCCCCCGCTGTCCTCATTCACAGCCTGCTACGACCTCCACCTCAGCGGCAAGGAAGTGTGGACAACAGGAACACAAGGGATACAAAGGAGAAATCCTTCCCTGCATATTATCCCATATGCTCTTTTCTTAAGCGTCTCGAGATAAGACTTTTAGAATTTGTGCCATACAAATAATGATTGACTGAAATGACTGATATATTAAAATGAAGATTTTGAAATGTCAGTGTCCCTGTTTTATCCTCTTATTGCAACTCAGACAACACAAACATGTTTCAGATGGCTGCACTGTACTGAATGTCAGAAGCACCATAGCTGCGGGCAGGGCCACGTCATCAGAAAGTCTTAAGTAACCGATCAAACTAAATGAATTGGGTTTTCTAATAGTCATGAACTCTTCTTAATCTGAAATTTTTGCATGCTCATTAAGGCCATGTTTTTGCTTTTTTTTCTATTTCAGGCTACATTTCTAGAGGCTTTGAGACGAAAAGCTCAACGAAAGTGTTCCACCATATTCACTGAGTGTACTATGTTTGCTATACATGTTTGCGTGTGTGTGTTTTTGTGTAGATCTGTTTGTGAGTCTTGCATCATCTGCTGAGTTCATTCTCTGCACAAGTGTTCATTTCAGGGATTTAGGAAATCTCCTTGCAGAGAGAACAAATGCTGCAGCGTTCCGACCCAGTGCTGGCTGATATCTTGGAGAATACAGTGGGACACACACAGGAAACAGAACAGCTACCTTTGCTTTGGGATTTTGCCTCGCATTCTCAAAAACCTTGCTGACAAATACAAATTTCCCTCTCACGCCGACTTCGTTTCACATCTGCTCGCCTCTTCTTCATATCCCATCGTCATGCACAAAGTCTCTCCCCTTATTTTCTCTCTCTGACTTCCTTTTAACCCGATTCAACTTTTCAAATCCCCTTCTTGCTGAAATAATGACGCTGCCAAACACAGTGGGCCTTAAGGTTTGATCCCTAACCAATTTTAAAAGAAATCTGGCCCTTGTATCGGTCCCTTTGAGGTGCTATGGAAATGAAATGGTGCCCACAGCGCCAGAGGGACTTGGTGTGTACGTATAGAAACATAATAATAATAAACAGCGGGTGTGTGGAAGGATGCCGATAAGCACCGCCTTGATCCTGGCTGCTCAAACACATGCATACACACAAACTGAGCAAATATGCTCTAAGATAGGACCAAAGAGAGAGAGGAACTGTTCTGAAAATACCAGAGACTAAAGTATACAGCTGCATCCCCTATGCATAAACATTGATTTAGTGGTTTGGAGAAGGAAAAGGTACCACCGCTTAACAGTTTGGGGTTGAATGCTAATCCATTTTCCGCTCCATCTGTTGCGTCAAATTTATTTTTCTGTATTACAATTTTAACAGGAAAACGCAACAGAGTCATAGAAGGGTGGAAAGATGGAGAGAACAGCTGAAGATGAAGACGAGAGAGAAAGACAGGAAGAGATTAGAAGAAGTTTTATGTGCCAATGTATATGTAAATGGTAATGACAGAAATTTCACACCGATTCCTCCCGTGTCAGCAAATGTGTACTTCACGCACACACTTGTACACTTACTTTCTTGCCACCTAGTTTTCTTCTCGGCAGCCCCACCAGAGGGAACGCTGTAATTTCACCCCGCTGTGGCGCGCGGATGAAATGAAGTCTAATCTTTTGGCCTATACGTCACAAGGGAATGGGGGTCGCTTTTCAAAGTAAATATCATAGATTCTGCCTCCAGGGAGTTGGCCTGTTGCCATGGCAGATTGAGAGTGAAGTGGAGGAGTCAGCAAAATGCTTGGATAATAATATTCATCTAAAATAGATGGCACTCCATAGAAAGGCTGAGCAGCACATACTGCATCAACAGAAAATATCAAGCTGTCAGGGAACGGGTATTTCACGGGCTGTTAAATTGTCAATATAATGGAGACGGACACGATGGATAAAATTAATGAGAAAATGATTCCTCTCAAAGTAACACACTGTCACAAGGAGTCCAAACAATTCAGACCATAAATAACCGTACTTGACAGAGAATCTAAACTCTGGAAAGTTTACGTTTCTGTTTTTCACAATTTCTCACACTTCATCTTAATATTCATAGCTGTTGTTATTAAAGGAATCGAATCACAAAATGTTTCCCTACTGGCTTGTACACTTGTAACACTTTGTTATTGTGAAGCCTCTCTCCATTGCCACTTTCTTTTTGTTTTGTTGTGTGTTATTATTGAAGTGTGAGCAAATGTGAGTGTATAATGATGCAAGGTTAAAACATGAGCTTTATTTTCTCACAATAAGGTGATATGACTTTTCAATTTTCTCTTTTCAAAACAGATTAATACTTCAGAAAAGCTTAAAACAGAACCAAGAATGAAAACAATTGTGTTTTATACCCCTGTTCTATAAGAGTTCAAACTACACTTTTAGTCTTAAGTTGTTCGTTGTTAAATATTTATGTATGATTGTTTTTGAGATTGTTCAATGTAATACTTGAAAATAAACTATTTCCTCTTCTTAAGGTAGATATTGAATATTAAAAAAACGTATCACAAGATGCATCAGTTGTGTTTTATTACGTTAGGTATATTAAGTTATTGTTGGTAATAAAGGACTCTGTATTGACTGTTGTGTAATTCATTGTTTAAAGCCTTTAATCACATTTAAACAACCTGAGTAGTGATCCATAAGTGATTTACTTTCCATGTGTAAATAATATAATATGAAATTAAGCTTCTTATTTCTAAGGCTTGTAAGCGATCTTGTGCTTTCTCTTCATGAAAAAATGTCAAAGAAACACTTAAGAAGAAAGATAGTAATATACTATTCAAAGATAATTACATAAAAAAGACGAATGAAATAAAGATGAATAACATCTTTTCTTTATAGCAGCCATTTCTACAAAGAAGAAAAATCAAAGATATAATTAACATCAGAACAATGACTCTGCTCACTTTAATTGCCTCAGTAGGCTACAGCAGCATGCATAAAGCAACACTTCATTAAGATTTTTTGTTTTTATGATGTGGCTTTAATTCACATCCCTAAACCTGTCATGAGATGACAACGGTGACCTTATAAGAAAAGCACAAACTATAACTACACCAACATGTTCATTAAAATACATGTGATATTCAATGTTCTGCAAGAAAGACAAACTGGGGTCTGGATCTGGGATTGTAGTTTTTCTCTTTGACATTAACTGCAGATTTTTATTTGTGATGGTGCCATCTTCGACCAAACCCTCTCCTACGACAAACACAAATCACCAAAACAGCCTTTTTCCACCTCAGAAACATCGCCCGCCTCCGACCATCACTCTCATTCTCAGCTGCTGAGACCCTCACCCACGCATTCATCACCTCCAGATTAGACTATTGCAACAGTCTCCTCTACGGTTCACCATCCAAAACACCCAAGAAACTTCAATGCATTCAGAACTCCGCTGCTCGTCTCCTCACACACTCCTGCACCCGAGATCACATCACCCCCGTTCTTCATGACCTCCACTGGCTCCCCATCCCCCAGCGTATCCACTTCAAACTCCTCATCATCACTTACAGAGCCCTCCACAACCTGGCTCCCCCCCTACCTGTCTGAGCTCCTCCACCGACACACTCCCACCCACACTCTCAGGTCTGTGGATGCAAACCTCCTGTCCCCCCCCTGCAGGACCAACCTTCGGTCCTGGGGGGACAGGGCCTTCTCCATTGCAGCTCCCACCCTCTGGAACTCTCTCCCTAAAAACACCAGAGACTCCCCCACACTCACTTCCTACAAGAAATCCCTAAAAACTCACCTTTTCATCACCGCCTACAACCACTGACTCTCATCCTCTTCCCTTGACACTATTTCTATTTTGTATTGTTCTCTTAGTTTTTGCTTAGTTTTTTTTTGTTGTTGTTCCCTGTCAAAGCGTCTTTGAGTATTTAGAAAAGCGCTATATAAATCTAATTTATTATTATTATTATCATTATTATTAATCCCCTGATGTCAAGAAGACAATTACGTTAAATGGACAGGCTACCTGACTTTTTTGAGAGACAGAAGAGGTATAGAGAAATATTTATGCTTTCCAATAATAGACCCGAGGGGTAATGTGAGTGGGAAAAAAAAGGAATAAGCTTTGAATTTATATCTGAAATGACTAGCTATAGTGCTACGCCGTCTAGAGCCCTACAAACAGAAACAACTTTTTTGTTTTGATGGATGTAGGTCACAAAGTGATGTGTCAGCGTGCATCACGGTATTGACCCTGAGATGTAATGTTACAGTGAATTTGAGACTTTGAGCCTCATCGGAACAGATTCTCTCAGTGAAGCCTGGACAGAGAAACAGAAACTTCAATCATGTTAATTCCTCCTCTTCTTAATCAAGTACTGGTGTGTCTCCATCTGCTGTGTCTGCGCCTGTTTGTCTGTCTCCACGTAGAGCACTAGACGTGAAAGCTTCAGTGTGGAGATTTGACTGTGTGTGTGTGTGTAAGTGTGTTTGTGTGTGTGTGTGTGTGTGTGTGTGTGTGTGTGTGTGTGTGTGACCTTGATTAAAGTGAGTCTGTAAGTAGAAGGACTATGAGGCGGCTGAAAGCCCCAATTCCTTCATTCTCCTGCTCTCAGTGCTGAGCTCACAGCCAGCATGTTCTTCTTTTTCTAATTAATGACAGGATTACACTTCATCCCACTACTGACCCACAGATACACCCAACTACACTCACACATACACACTTCATGAAAACAAACACATATATTACAATAAGGACAGGGAATCAGGTTGAGTTATTTCAGGGTAGAGGGCTTCATTACAGTGCTTTACATTTGAATAAGACTTTATTGACTCAGCTTTGTTTTTGTCTCTGCTTCTTTATGCAAAAAAAGACTACAGCTTACTCATACAAAATACTCCTGCATGGAATGAGAATGATATTAAAAAACAATAGATATCAAGTAAATGAGAGCTTGTTTCCTGAAAAGTGTAATAAAAAATGTTCTCTTAAATATATCACCAGATCCTTGGTGAGGGATGTGTTCTTCTGTTTTATTCATTTTTGCATTTTGTTGTAGACAAAATCTATTTTCATATTTTCACCATGAACAAGCACCTTGCTCTAAATATCCTCATGGCATACGGAGCACATGGCTGAATCGACTGAGCAAACAAGGGCATGTGTTAAAATTCATCTCTTGCTCTGGAGTTTTATTTGCTCCTGCTGTCCTGCTAACTTCTTTGTCAGATGGAAGTTTAGACTGCAGAACTTTTAGCGTTGTTCCAGACTGAACAAGTTTCTATAATCAAAACAACCTCACATTACTTTGACTGAAGTAAAATATAATGTCAATGTGTTTAGTTTTTTTGTAAAGAAATTGTTCATGGAGTCTTATTGAAACAATGAGTAAAATCTGACATCAACATTGGGGCAAATCCTGTTCTTATTTGATACTTTTCATTACTTTATGTGACAATTTAAATCAGCTATTAGCAATTCCTGCTTGCAAAGTACTCTTAACCGTACAGACAACTTCATCTTGATTACTTTGATACTAAGTAAAACATCTGTTGATGTAAGGGGCATAATAATGATTGACATTAAATATGAAGATAACCCAGAAAAAGGTGTATGGTCCTTGAAAATGGAAGAGAGTTCAAATCCTCAAGGGTTTATAAACTGGCTGAATTTATAAACAAGCTCAGTGTCATAACCAATCCATGAAGCAGGTACATGAAGAAATAAAAAAGGAAAAGGGAATAAAGTGGAGGCACATCTGGAGGAATTTACTCAGTTAAGTATCTTAGTTATTTGTATCAAGAGATGTGGGTATAGTTGAGAGTACATGTACTTTATAATTCATCTGCTCTTATTAACAATATTAAAATGTATTAAACTGGCTGAACATGAAAAATGACTTCTCTTCTAGTGCTGCAGTATTAGAGGGGGTGTAAGAGAAGGCTGAAGATAAAAACAAATGAGCTATCACAACTTTCTACTTCCATTTTTTTATAGTAGCTTAATGTCTTTTTTTCCCCTCTCCTTTGTCTCCAATGTTTCGGTGATGAAATGACAACAAGGTCGAGCTTTGGGTAGAGAACTAGAGGTGAAATCATCAGAAATTATGGCTCTCTGGATTTGTCTTTGATATTTTGTCTGGCTTTTTATACCAGCATTTAAAGCTTGACTCCACTGTTTCACTTCTAAAAATCATACTAAAAAAGGGTATATTGTTAGAAGCAAAACTTGTTGATAAGAAAGTCTTGACATAATAGATGTCATTATTGAGTAACATTCAAAAGTATCCATTACATAAAAATCTACAAGTGCACCTACATAGTCACCCACACATTGAGTAAACAAATACTTACAGTATTGACCAAAAGTTCGGCTTTACAAATAAACTCCCACATGAACGCACAAAAATAAACCACAAGCAGCTTATAGGCACATTTCAAATCATTAAGGGTTGCTATAAACTGAGATAGAGAATGGAAAATAACTGAAATGTGCTGCAACATCTATATTTGTATTTCTATATTTAAAAAGAATCAATCAATATATTTTTTGTTTTATTCTGAAATTCAATGTGATGTGTGTCTGTGTGCCTTTACCCAGTGCAGCCATAGTGGGCTCCAAGTCAGTTAAAGACAGAAATGCAGGAGCAATTTATCAGAGCCCTACTGGGCTCCTTCAGTAGCCCACCACTTCCTAATTGCATTTGGGAGATTGTTGCACCATCCACTTGACCTCAAGGTGATGAATAAACTGCTTGCTCAGAGGGTAGAGCGTACGCACACATGCAAAAAAAAAAAAAAAACACCCACACAAACTTTCAGGCTATCTACTCACCCAGGACTGTGCATGCATTGGACAACACAATATGGTTATGTGGAGAATTCAATATTGGAGAAACTAGAAATTCATTCTGCTGGGAGCTTTGGTGGGCTGCAATGCAATTAGTGTTAATTGCAGCCTCTGAAGTTGTGTGATTAGAATTCATCAGATGAACTGTGACTGTCGGTGTTGCCTGTTAATTGAACTGTGCGAAGATGTAGCTGTGTGACTTAAATGCTTAAGAGGACAGCCCAGAGAAACATTTGGCTGTAAGTGTTTTAAGCTGATACAGAGTGGAGTGTCGACCGCTGAAGTCAGACACAACTATGAATAGTTTAAGTTGCTGCTTTTAAAGAGGCTACTTGTGGCTCAAGGATCATGAGTTTGAGTGTCAGGAGTGACTGGGATATAACTCCACTTTAGCGAGGTGCTTAACCTCAAATCTCTCCAGTGAAAATATGTAAACAGAAAACAGGTAAATTAGGTATGAGCAGGATATCACGCAGATTGTGTGTATGGATCCAGCAGAGTGAAATGAAAGACGAAACACAAAGCAAGTGCATGACTTTAAAATAGCAGCTGTACTTTATTATGGACGTGATATGAGTACTAGCATCAATATTGCTTATCTGTTGCCTGCTAATGAATGGAGAAATGTATGTTATTATGATGACATGACAGTCAGTCCTATCTGAGAAAGGACATAAATAAATACATCTTAGAAAGCCTAAAATATATAAGATTTATTTGACACTGTCTAATTTGTGTCTCCTGAGAAATGGAAAAATAATGACTAACTAACAGACTTGCTTTCTTCAGTGTCAGTGTCTTTACTTTGCAGAGGAGGAGGCCTCTATGTAAATCTGTCTCTTGCTCAACAAGTAGAGTGGCTACAAACAAGCTAAGCTAAAGTGAGTGACAGCCTAGCTTGCATTTTCTTGGACCTGCTGTGTCAGCAGAAGCATTGAAGAGAAATGTGAGATTACCTTATTCAGAATAGGCAATCTTATTACATTCTCTGCTAGCTCCTAGTTTTTGTTGTTTGCTATTGTAATGACCAGAAATCATTCCTTATTTGCTGCTCCAAAGCAGCACCATCTGCAGCTATATAACCTCCATGGTGGAAGCTCAGTGCAGCTTGCTGTGGAGGCTACTGTTTAAAAGCTACAAATAAGAAATTATATCAGATGTAACAACAGATGTTATTAAGGGCTATTATGTACAGTTATATTATTATCACTTACAGTAAATAGTTATATTAGTTATTTAGTAGTTATAGTTACATTAGTTATAAAATTACATTAATATAGTCATTTTATAATTATATATTGTGTTAATTAATCTATAGTATACATTCGGTTCACATGCCGCTGTACTTGTCCATCCTGCAGTCCATCCAGTATTGGAGGCATTTCAGATACTGCTATCTGTTTCAAAACAAGTATTAAAGATGTCTCAGAGATACAAAGAGATGGAATACAAAAGAGGTTGAGAGGAAAGGAAGCTGCAGGGGTGATGGAAAGAAAAAAGGATATATTGAGATATATTATTGAGTGAGACAATGTATTCAGGTTTAAATATCTCTATCATCACTTTGAGTACCTCAGTGTGATCCCCTCCTCCTCCTCCTCCTCCTCCTCCTCTTCATCACCTTCTCCTCCACGAGTTACGTCTCCCTCTTGCTGCTGCAGATTCATTGAGGGTAGCAATTATTCAGCTCTTAACATCAGTACTCAGATGCACTGCTCAACCTTGTCCTGCCTTACCCCCTGACATGCCTCACCCACTTTCGTCTCTCCCTTCTCTCTCACCTCCCTCCCCTCCTCCTCCTCCTCCTCCTCCTCTGTCTCCTGCTGCTCACCCTGGCTGACAGTTCAGTGCTCCACGAGGGTCACCGGTTGACAGGTAAATGGCTTCTTGAACAAGAGGGAATTCAATTCAATTCAATTCAATTCAAACAACTGTATTCATCTTGGGGAAAATGGTTTGGAGCAGCTTGGACATAAAAAAAACATAAACACAGAGACATACAGTTTCATTTATAGTTAATTTGTTGTAGAAATAGTATTGACTAATTATGGCTATGGCTTTATGCAGGGATACTACAATGCAATACAAACCTGACACTGATTTAGCGTTACGTAATGTCTAAAAACAAGTATCTGCAAGTGCAGCAAAAAATCTGCTTTTGGACAGTCAGGCTATCTTCAAGTTACTATTTGGACGGACATCAATGGTAATGAATTCAAATTGAAAGTCTTGCCAGAAGTCCTTTATCTCTCAGCTCATAAGGGTTGGGCTTCATTTTCAGAGACGATATCATTGTCAGATAACAGCCAATGCATTTCAAGATCGATTTCTTGCCACTGCATGTAACTAACTCTAGAAGTGTGACAGATGTATCCTCTGGAGACCATGCATGTCTTTATAAACCGTTTGAGCCAAGCACATAATGCTGGGATCAGAAAATGTAATCCTCTGGGAAGCATGAATGTCTGTACAGACTTTAAAACCATCCACTAGTTTGTTAAGATGAATTTTCTTAATTCTGGACCGACCAAACGGCCAACCAATCAGCATTGCTATCCCAGAGACCAAGCAAGTGCCTTAGCTTTTAACAGGCCTTATCTTCTCCACACATTGAAGGTACAAGATTTGGCGATTTTCATGGTAGAAATACTGCGTTTTTTCTACTTGAGTTCTCATTTCGAGCCTTGCTTGGTGCTTGCATCATCTTTTGTCACTTTAAATGCTGTTTTGACAAACAAGCTCTGCCTCTCTATGATACAACCTCACTTTGACCGCTCTCTAAAGTCAATCTGCTCTCCTTGTCCACTTACACCCACCATCATCCGTCAGTTATTTTTGCAACCAGATCTTCCAACCCTCCTTGGAGACATTCAGAATATGATTTTAATTCTTGTCTTTCTATTTTCCTACCCTTCTGGTGGACTGCAGGCTTCTAAGATAATCAGAAACTGTCAGGTGCAGCAGGAAGCCTCTATGAGCCTTTGAGCTGAAAATGTCACAGTGTCTCTGACTACGACCTCCGTCAGCTCAGCTGCTAACTGAGAGGACGTTGGTGAGGTAAAGTAGAGAATGACACAGCCCATTGGTTTACAAGACAAACACTCACATGCTATGTTTGTTAGAGTTATAGTTTTTAATAATGTTTTATTACTATTTGATGTTTTAATTATGACCTGCCGAGGGACTGCAGATGTAAATGAGCTCTAAGCTAACTCTGGTACAATGCATCTAATAGCAATATTAATGTTTAATATTGTACATGATTCTTTCACAAATAAAATAAATAAATACACACAATTTCTGTGTCATGCACTCATACAAAAATGGATACACATACACAATAACCAACAAACACATTTACATGATCAGACCAAAGTGATTTTATAGGATGAAGGAATTGTAGCTCATTTTTTTGCTGAATCAAGCATTTTATGTGACAATTTATTATTGTTTATAAATGAAAACATCATTATTAAATTATTTAGATATTTGAAGGAGAAAAAAAAATGTAATGTCAAACCATTATGACACATGAAATCATAACACCAGTTTATTCTGCAGCATGATTAAACTCGTACAAACACCCATGCTGTAGCTCCACCCATCATATCAACACTCTTCTTCTGTGGTATTTCATCTTGTGGGATAACTGAGACTTAATGTTCATGGAGGCCTTAATTAAGAGGAATTAGCTCCTTCAGCAGAATGCTTGTTGCTGCCTGGATTCATTAAGAGACTGCCTTAACAGCAGAGTGTTTTTTTTTTTTTTATCTAACAACAAGTGTGCTATAGATGGTACGTTCCTTTATTTAAATGTTTTTACTAACAATGTTCACAGTACCAGTCAATTTTTATAAAATCAAGAATGTCTCATAAATAATGTCATCAACCTGTAGGCATCACACAAAGCTGAAGCAATGATTGAAGATACATAGCATCCCTGACTTCAGACCATTGAAGTGGAATGGCTTCTTGAGTCTATGTCTGTTTCTTAAAATCACTGTGACTACAGTCCGTGGAGAAATGATAAAGTCAGCATTTCTAAACTCAACTACAGGACATTTATTTATGACATAGGGACAGAAGATGTTGTACGCTTGTCTTTGGAAGTGTTAGTGACTTAACTTGACTGTTCAAGTATTAATATTGACCAATGAATGAAAAACACACCGGTGCCTGCATAATGTGGATGCATCTACCTTTAAGCAATGACAGACACCAACACTACATTCGCTAATCTCAAACATTAGCTCTGAAAAGTGTTGGGTCTCTGTTTCATGTTTATTGACAAATTAGTAAAGCCAAAAAGCTGTTGAGCGACACGAGTCTGTCCAAAGCAACAGCTGTTTAATAAATTCTCTCTGAGCCTGTTGCCAAATTGTTACTTAAATTGGAAGAGAAATACATGACTGCCAAATAGTATTTTAAGACTTGGGCAGCTCCACAAAATTATAATCCTATGAACAACATTCCACACCATAAATAACAGAACTCAATTAAAAACTACAGAATACCTGAGCTGTTGTTTAATATTCAGCCGACTGCGGTAATATTTCGTTGGAAGACAGACCCTATAATTATAAATATAAAGTGTCTGCTCTGTGTAGCAGCAGAGTCAATAACAGGAGTCACGTTTAGCTCATCCATTTATAAAAGGAAGGATAATGTATCTGCATCTTTTCCCCTTGTGTAACGTAGCTATGCGGCATACGGTGAGTCATTTATGTTAATAAAAGGCAACACTTTCAATTTGTCCTTTTTTAACTGTCCTAATCCCACTTTGTGCTTCCACTGTCAGCCTGAATCCATGTCACTGTAGTGGAGCTTTTTTATGATACACTGATCATTTTCTGTGACTAACAATGATAAAAAGTGATCTTTTGAAAGATCCAGCATGAACACAGGTACAGGCGGTGTTTCTGGTATGTCAGTTCACAAAACCTTGAGAAAAACTTTACTTGACAAGGATACATTTTATTATTTTAAAAAAAAACACTCTGTAACAAGAGTTGGGTAAACATGCAGATTTGTACAAACAAAAAAAATAAGGCATCAAAAAAGAACCAAACAAAACTGAAGTGTTTGTCTGCCTATTTCACATTCCCCTTTTTCTCCTCTGATTCTACATCAACTTGTTGGGAACTCTTCGCGGTACACAACCATTGTCACTTTATATCTTATAGAAAAGTAAAGATCACCAGGTTCATACTCACCATTATAAGCCTTTCATTATGATGATACCATTTATTAGCTTTCACCACATTCTTCAAGTAAGACTTATAGCAAACACAACATCAAAGAAAACTAATGGCGGTTATTTGAGACCTTTGATTTTTTCTGCACGGTTATTAAAATGACACGACTGAACAGTGAGTCACTGGGGGAAGCAGCGGTGTGTGCTGTGGGATGAGACACATGCAGCATTCATCAGGAAGTAAATTCAGAGAAAACGTCTTGAGAGGAGGTAATGAGCGGTGTAGTTTTGATATGCTGCGGAGGTTAAAACAACCTAATCTGTCATCTTCCATTTATCTCTGCATGCTACTAATGTTTGTCACAACATATGGCAGGAAATATCTCTGTGGTGTGTGGCTGTCATGTCTGATCATTTGTCATTTCTTCATGTGAGGTAAATGTGATAGTGTCGTGTTGTTTTCAGATTGAACAGGGCTATTCATTTATATTCATTAGCTGCCAGGACTCAGTGTGAAACTAGAAAAGAGGAAATGTTTGGTTTACAATGAATTTCAGGCCTGATGTACAGTACATCTACAACAAACTAAAAAGATGTGATCTCTTATTTGAGAGTTTCATGCTTTATTTTTCATTTAACCAGGAAAGAAACTCATTGAGATTAAAAATCACGCACGCACGTGCGCGCACGCGCGCGCGCACACACACACACACACACACACACACACACACACACACACACACACACACACACACACACACACACTAATGAGGGAAAAACCATATTTGATATAAATACGAACGCAATATTAAAATGTCCCCCCCCCCCCCACCCCCCAAACTCCACTGCCCAGATATCGTGTCATTCTGTGGGAAACACTGTAGACCCTAACCTCTTTACAAGTCTATCAAAAGACAGGAGAGTAACGTTCAGAATGATCAAGCAGTGAGGTTGATTTTTTGGTTCTTTCACTCGTTGAAAAAAACAAGAACATGACAACAAGACAAGGGAGGGAAGTTATACCTGTTAATAAAGGATGAGTTTTTTCTGTTGATAAGGAGCTGCAGAATTATCCCGATCGCTTCCAGGTGTATTTCAGGATGTTAGTGGTGCAGTTTGATACGCTGCTGTCTATACTGACTACTGTACACACTGAAGCAATTGATCCTGAACAGGGGCTGACAGTATGGTAGGGACACACACAGACACATGCGCTCACACGCATGGATGGATGCGAAAAAAAAATGCAGAAAATGAATCTGTTCTGAAAATTTTCTATCAGCCTTCTGTTCTTATGTTTGTCAAAATGGGGCGGCAGTAGGTAAATTTGTAGGGACTTGGGTTGGGAACTGGAGGGTTGCCGGTTCAAATACCGGTTTGGACCGGGCACTTTTCGAGTGCTGCCGAGGTGCCATTGAGCAAGGCACCGGACCCCCAAACCGCTCTGCTGTGCTCCCTTTGTAGCATCCTCCACTAATGCATGTCCACAGGTCCTGTTTGTTCATGTGTGTGAGAAGCATGTGTCTTTAAACCACAATTTCCCCTTGGGGATTAATAAAAAACTAAAACTTTTTTCTCTTTCATGTTGTAAAGAACAGAGTCAGTGTGCGAAGGCCTTAACCAAAGGAAGGTGAATGGTAACTTTAACATACATCGAGTCAGATCTAAATTTTCACTATAAAATATCTCTATATACACTGTATATTATCCTGTTGTTATATGTTCTGCAGTTTGTATGCATTCACTGTGTTTATTTCCTCCTGACTAGATCCTTCTTTGTGCTGTACTTACTCTCAGATGTATGGTTTTTGGTATTAGTATCTGCTAAGTGAAATTGTAACTTTGTTAGATTGTAACATAAATTTAAATCTATCCACTGTCACTTTGTTGTGTAATAACACTTACCAGATGGAACAAGAACAATACAAATTTAAAAAATACATGTCAAAGAAATATTGTGAAACACTACTCATCAATGTAATGTAATCCTAGTTGGTTAACAGTATTTTAAATCTTTGTAAAAGACCGTTATTCTTTACCTGTAATTAGGGAGTGTACAGATCATGTTGACATAATATGGAAAAACATTTAAAATATATATCATCATCAAAAGTGGATTTATCTTTTTTTCTCCCTGTACTCTCCATCACACCAGACTCCGTCGCTGTAATCTCTCACCCATATGGACTATGAGCTGACAAAATCCTCACCTCGTAGCGACAGCCCCGCGTGTGATAGAGTTAAAGGACACAAAAAGGTCAACAAAAGGTCTTAAAAGGGCAGGAAGGGTTTGGTATTAGACTGTCTTTATTTGTTTGTGTCATGGGAGCTAGGAGAGCACGGATGGGGTAATTATTCATATTCCCCAACTCGTCTTTTTCCCACTCTGCCTTTATGATCTCTTACTCTCTCATAATTAGCAGACACAAAGACATGCTGGGTTGACACTGGTTCAAAACTGTTAAATCATACTAAAAACACAAAAATTCAATCACATTCAAGGGCAGCAGCTGTACTGCTGTAGATCCTGAGCACATGAGCACAGTATTTTTTCATTTTATTCTTGTTTTTATTGAGGGCCAGAGAATAAATTTGTCTTTTATGCGTTTGTCTGACTGGAAGTGAGGCACTCAGAGGACATTGGGTCCATATTTCCCTCAAAATAATGCAATGACCAGCATAGATTTGTGATGTGAAAAAGCAGAAAGACACTTGTTTTTTTACTTTTTCTGTTTAGATTCACTATCCATTGCTGATGCATGCATACAAAAGTTGAAGTGATGGTGACGTTCATTTTATAATAATTTATACTTTATTGATCCCGCGAGGGATGAACATGCTACACACATAAATGCTACACAAACATAGGCCGAAACACACATACATGCACAAACAGGATCCTATGGACATGCATTAATGGAGAGGTATAGGGTGAGGGGGCTGCCCACAGCGAGCGCTCCAGAGCAGTTTTGGGGTTCGGTGCCTTGCTCAAGGGACCATGGCAGAGCTCAGGAAGTGGACTGGCAACTCTACATCTACCAGGCCAATTTTTCGGACTTGGTCCGTGCCGGGACTTGAACCTGCGATCCTGAATCCAAGTCCCTACAGACTGAGCTACTTCAAAGCGTCAGGCTGACATTAACAGCCTTGTCAAAATATCTAATTGACATCTTCTTCAGACAATCTGTGTGTATTGTGCACTTTTCAAAGTAATTTCCTGCTGCATTGTTCTGTCTGAAGGGGGAGAGTGAGTCATTTGAAGTCGTTGCAGCGGCGGCAGGAGAGTGGCTGTAAGTACATGTTAGCTAGAACTCTGACTTAGCTCTGTTCAGCACTTGACTGATGGCCCTGGCTGCCCTCATCCATTACTCTGTCACTCGTTTGAAATTGCCTTTCACACGTTCTGGCACTTTTTGGGAAAGTGAACGCTCCTCCTTTTTTGTCCGGATTGCTGAGAGAGGACAGAGTGGCAGGTAAAAAGCATAAAAATCGTATTTCACTTGCAAGGCTGTCAGATCCTGCAGGACCACTCAGAGCTGATCTTAGCTCTGCACTGTGAGTGGTAGGATGATACGTGAGCAAAGTACATGGAAAAAAAAGAAATAGGAAGACACTTAAGAAAAAAGTAATGCAAATAGGTTCTGCAAAAATTAACTAGAGAAGACATTTAAGTAACATTCCCATGCAGGGAAAGATGTCAGCATAATACTCCCTGAGATATCTACAAATGTATGTTGATGAAATCATGAATATTTTGTGCAGAATTTTGAATCCATCCATGTGAAAAATCAGTAAATTCTGAAAACAATGCCTCGATCTCCAGTAGCATCAAGGGCAGCCTCATCCTCCCCTCTGTCCCTGAGTGTGGGCCTGCTTATATGACAGCTCATTCCTCCACACTATTAATGACCGAGCTCCCCTTTTCTAACGCCAACTATCATCTATCACCCTGAGCTAGACCGGCCATCACTACTCCACTAAATTACAACCTGCTGCATGAGACATAAAATAGGGTAATGGGCTGAAAATTAGCCAATTACAATCGTTACACTGCCATAATTGACCCTGGAGACCCATGTCCAGCAGTACACACACACACACACACACACACACACACACACACACACACACACACACACACAAACATACAGCCTTAAAGTTATGTGTGTGTGTATGTGTGTTTGAGGCACTTAATTAGGAGAAGATTGGACCACAAGGATGAAATCTAATTTATTGAACATCAGCTGACTAGCAGTAAACAGGGGGACTTTTGGAGAGCTGTAGAGCTGACATGCTTTCAAAGACCAAAAAACACTGGAAGAAAAGTAAAAAACTGATGCTCTTTGAGGGGAAATACACATTTATTCAAAGGAACGAAATGACAGACTTATAAAGAAGGAAGAGGGAGAAAAACAATAATAAGTATTTTCATAGATCATGGTCTAATTTAATATTAAGTAAATAATCTTAATTCATATGTGGCTGGGTCTCAATGGTCAAATTTGCAAAGGAAACAACATAACTTTCCATTTCTTCCCCAAATTAAACACATGATATATTAGGTATAATGTTTTGTTTCATGTCAGGGGGAGGGACACATCACACTGCGCCATCAAACTGGCCTATTCCTGTTTTGGCAAAGTATATATGTGACTCATGTATACCCCAGTAGGGGGAGACTCATGGACCAGGGTGTGAATAATATCAATCCAGCAGCATACTGTAACCTTTGAGCCAAGAGTGAATGTTTTCCACCAAGTTTCAACCCTTTCATTATGATGGTACCAGTGAGGTAGAATGAAGATTCATGAGTTGTTATTACTCTGTTATCCACCACCGTGAGAAGTCTCTGTTGATTGCCTCAATTAGGTGACTCTCTTTAAAGCCATCTCAAGGCAGCAGGTATCTGTTTCATCTGCAGTCTCTAATTGGAGTGATGTATTATGATCACAAGCTGCAGTCAAGAACAGCAGATCTGCTGGTTTCATTGTGTGAGGGAAAATAACCTCAGCAACCAGAAGGTAAAATGAAATGTACCTTCCTCATTTTAGTGAGTTTTCACCTTTACACTACCTGCACTGTTGTCCTAATTTTTGACTGCAGACCAACAACAATAAGGTGAGCGAGCCCCCCCCCCCCCCCCCCTCCAATCCCCATCCAACCTAAAACCAACCCCAACCCACAAACCACATGTATGGAAAGAAACTTTTAGGGGTAATCATTTAAGAAATTCAATTAGGGATGAGACTATTAATACGTTACTCATTTAGATGACCACAAGTGACCAATCCAGTTATTTCTCCTCTACTCATTAGTCCTTATTTGACCCCTCTGTCTCTCCCTCACGGTCTCCCTTCTTCTTTTTCCCTCCAACTCAGATGTTAATCTCAAGGTCTCTCAGGCTGAATCATCACTGAATTAAAAGGCAGTTTTTCTCTATAACCTTGCCTAAAAACTGCAACATCCATCATAATGACAGCACTTTTTTTCAAATCTTTGACCCAGTGTCAAAACCATAGATCAGAATCTGAAGATGTACTGTAGATCAAACAGCTGTTTTACTCAGTAAAAAAATAAAAATGACATCTTAACTGAGTCCTTTTACATCCTTTATGCAAGGTCTACTTGAATACTGAGATATTTGTATTAAAACTGTTCCTCCTAACATTACATGTTGAGGCAGAACTTGCTAGGTTCAAACTGTTTGGAGGTGGGATGGATTCTGTAAATACCTAAAACAATCACTTTCAATCAACTGTATCCACCTGTGCTGTAATGAACAAAACACTGGAGCAAATTTGTGGAGCATTTACTGCTATACTATTCTTTAATTCTTGTATTGGTGTGACGACTGAGGGTACATATGCTGCACTTAACTATACATATTCAATATTTGTTTTGTTTTTGAAGGATTCTTTTTGGGGCCATTTTTGCCTTTGTTGGATAGGACAGCTGAAGAGAGACAGGAAGTGTTGGGTGGAGAGAGTGGGGAATGACATGCAGCAAAGTGCCATTAATTGCATTCACACAATACATAGAGTTTAGCTTTTAGCACAAGATGGACAGAAACTGTTATTATATTATGAATTGTTACAGAAGGATTTCCAGGAGACAACGACATCTTCAATTAGTAAGTGAGGGAGAGCCCCTGTTCTGTTTACTTTTTTAATTTGGATGCTGACAATGATGAGAGAGGAGAGGAAGCTACAAGGTTAGCACTGAGGCTAAGATAAACTGAAATGTAAAAGACTAAGGTGATAGCATAGCAGAGCTCAGAGCCAGTCACAATGAAGGAAAGATGAGGTTAAGTTAAAGGTGCATGGGTCACACATGATTGAGGACGAAGTCAGTCTGTGACACAGAGCGACGAGTGATGTCGTACACAGGTCCAAAAGCCAGATTATCCTATTTTATGCTCACATGAACAAGGCAAATGGAGCAAGGAAGATATGCAAATTGCTGTCTAATTGGCCTGTCAGGATACCGAAGCCTTGTCAAACCACTGTCAGAGAGGGAGAGAGCAGGAGCGAGAGAACACAGAGAATTACTGGATTCGTTTTCAGCTGCCATTCACGGCACATTTCATTAAGTCATTCCAGCTCACATCACCAACATGGGTCAATGCGCTTCTCTTCAGGAGAAGGTTCTATCAGCCATCATTTTCAGAAAAGAGAGGAAACACTTTATCCATTGCTCTACCTATACCCTCCTATCTGCCTGCCACAACTGAAAGACTGAGACTGAGCTGGTACACAAGGATTTACTGACCACTGCCCACTGCTAAGGCCACAATAAGTCAGATTAGTGGAGGGGACAAGAAACTTCATGGAAACAAAATGTTGGAAGTGGGGTAAAAGAAAAGTGTTATCTTAAAGGTCAACCATTACACTAAATAAAAAAAACAATGTTTGTACTTTCCTTACCTGTTAAGGGAAAGAAAATGTCAATTTAATATTAAATTCACTCTTTTGATGCTGTTGTTATAAGAATTTTTTACTTTCTTACCGAGTGGATTATAATAGATAGATAATTTTTCTCCTTTTGGAAACCTACCTATCTTAAGAAACACGCCAAGCACGTACACAAAAAAGCTAGAAGCAGCTCACAGCTGCTCATTATTTATGTCCACTAATGCGCATCCGAACAGGAAACTGCGTTATGCAGTGCTTTTACCTGTTTTTTTTTTTAAATCAAACCCCTGTTTATCTTAAAGAGGTGGTGTAATGATCTCCCTGTAAAATCTTATGAATGATAAAAAAAACTTTAGAGCTGTTTGAGTACTTGTTTTAAAGAGTTTAGTCTATGCTGTTGGTCCTGCATTACTCTTTGTCTGATGTAAAAAATCAAAAGAGAGTGGAGTGCCGGTGGCCTGATGGTTGGTGTGTGCGCTCGATGCGCAGAGGCCAGAGTCCTCCAGGCTGGTGGCCTGGGTTTGAATCCAACCTGTGGCTCCTCTCCCGCTGTCTCTCTCTTCTTGATTTCTGACTCTATCCACTGTCTAAATAAAGGCATTACAAGTCCCAAAATAAACCTTTAAAAATGTATGTCAACTTGAGTTCCTGTCATTACATTTTCAAATTGAATTTAAGTGGGCAACACTGATTGTGTTGTGTTGTGTGTTGAAAAAGGACACCAAAACATTTTTTTTTAGTGCGGACAGTTTTTGCATCCATCATTACTGCTCTCCCTGATAGATAGGTTATGCATTACAACAGGTCTCAACATATTTGCTTAGTGGAGTCACAGATCCAACCCCTTTGTCATAGAGTAGGGATGTGCTTGTCACAAACCAGCCAACAATTCAATTTGATTTATGCATCTTAAAAATAAATAAAACCTTTGATTGAATACACAAGCAGCCAGGAAAAAAAAGAGAAATTAAATCAAGAATTTGAAAATCATCACATGGTGTCAACAAACAAGAGGCAGAGGCAGTGCAGAATAGAAAAACTGTATTAGGTTAATAAGGGAAAGGACTTGGTCCACTAAATCAATCCCAGGCTACAAGGTGGTTTGACGCTGTGAGCAACTTGACAATGCATCGATGACAGAGCTCCAGTGGAGCATTACTGGGCATGTAATTACTCTGAACATCTCATATGGATCCAATTAGCTTGGCTCAACAGTGCAGAGGAACGATGATTACTATCACATAAATGGATTTCCCCATTTATCACCGTGTTCAAAGAAATGTGTTTTACCAGACTCTTTTCACAAAATGGTAATGGCTTAATTTACTCTTTGACAACTCATTTGATGTGGTTTAAAATGGATATAAAATACAAACATAATTATTAGCAAATTAAAAGAAAACTTTCATATGTATGTTTATTGTCTTGGTGAGAAAATCTTCCTCTTTGTGTTTGATATGACCTGAAAATTATACTCTAGTTTCAATTGAAAGTCAGTCAACATGACGGAACAACAACAATAAATAATAATAAGAAGAAAAAAACAATAAATAATAATATGATAGTACAAATATATAATATGGGTTTTAGAAGGACTGAAGTGAAAGTAGGCAATTATAACCTGTTGACAACAAGCCACAATAAAAATGTATAAATGATATACATACTCAGGCAAACACAGTTTCACCCACACACAAACATCAACTAAGAGTCAAGCGTGTTTTAGAGACTGGGGACTCAAACCCACTTATTGTTGAGTCAGTAGAATCTAATTGAGCAGTATTTCGTCAGTGTTGTGTGAAATTGGCTTTTTAATTACTAACTTACACAAAATCATGGCACCGATAACTAATTATATATAATGATGATCAATAACAACAAATACAATAATAGCCAGTTGATACATTTTTGAAGATGAAATACACATAAACAATACGATGCAACTCGATTTTTGGATTCATCTGATCAAGCATGAGAGGATTGGAGACTTTGACTTGTGCAATGATTAGACACGTTTAAGTTTAAAATTTCATCAGAAAAAAGTATGCACAGGAAAAAAAAAATGTTATACTAAACTTATACTAAACTACTTAATAAATCAAATGATAGTTTCTGCTATTATTTTAAGAGTTGGAAATAGCTAGTGCAGCTGTCATACTAAATATGGGCTCACCCATCTTTAGCCTACATTTAAATCCAGACACTCAGACACCAGGGTAATCACATATTCAACACTTAAAAATATATATGATGTATTATTTATCATGCATGTCCCTGTGCTTCTTTGTTTTTCTTTTTTCTTTTATTTCTTTTATTATTTTATCATTTATTGCCTTGACAGAATGTTAATGTCAGCACCCCTCTCTGTTGTAGAAAAGGGACAAACATGCCGGTCAGATAAAAGGTCAAGTAAGAGCAGAATCAATCAAATGGGACAGTGAAGTTCAAATGGGGATGAAGGAGTTAGAAAAAGAGCAGGAGAGAGAGGGTGACAGCCAGGTTGAGGAGGAACTAGAAAAAAAGGACTGAGTGGACTGACCGGGAGACAAAAAGGGGAGAAGTATCTGTCCTGTTGGAAGCAAACACTGAGATATGGCTGTGGAGGCATAGGACTGAACTTCATGTCCTCAGGTAAAGAGGAGATATCAACACACACACTCTGACAGCAACAGAAGCAAAAAGGAGGGAGATCCAGTTTAGATGAAGGCAAGAGGAAGGCTTGCTCAGACAAACTTGTACTGCGACTCCAAAACACAGTGGACAAATGAGTGTGTGTGGGCCAGGTAAACAAATCGCTTTTTTCTGAAAAGCTGAAAGCATTAAATGTGTTAAACAAAAAAAAAACATGTAATATAATAAGGGTAAAGTTATATTAAAGCAACATTATGTAGGAATTTGGTCTGGTGCGATTTGGTACCAACCAACGGTCTCTGACTGCAACTGCAAACTCAAATGCACAGCGCTGTTGTGGCTCACCATCACAGACAATGTGCATTTGTTGACAAACAAAGAGAGGGATGGTGTTGTTAAAGGCCAAAGAGCCATGTCCACTGACAGTACAGTAATATTACCAGATTTTGCGCAAATGACGGCAAGTATCAACAGCCCGTTGTAGAGACAAACTTATATTCTATTTCTTATTTGGCTGCACCACACATGGTCTTAGTTTGGGACCAGGTTTAAAAAGTAGAACTGGTCATTTTTGATGTGGACTTTATTAAATTATAGATGTTGTGAATACTGCAGAGATGACGCTCTGCTTATTAGTGCATGCTGTTGTGGTCCTTGTCTAATGTTATTCTGAAATACATAATTTTTTCTGAATTCTTTTGCTTGTTTATATTAATATTTCCTTCCTTCAAAACGCAAATAACAACACACCGTGCTTAATCACTTTATTCAGGGGTCATCCTACAACACAGTCAATATACTAACTTATGAAGTTCAGGATGGTCTTCTAAAGCCGTTGGCAGACACGAGAGAGAGAGACTCGGTTTGCAGCCGGGTGTCAGTCCTCTAAAAGAGCATACTGAATCTTTGATGTTCTGCATCTGTTTCATGCTTCAGACCTCTTTCACCGTTACCTCACCACTGAGGAACGGCTGCAGATATTTAGCAGCTGCTCAAGGGCAACAAGGACGGAGCAAGAAAAAAAAAAGAAAGGAGGAGAGAGAGAGTCATAAAGATAGCGATAGAAAGGGAGGGGAAGAGGCAGAGGAGGCAGACAAAGTGATACATTTCTCTTTTCTCAGTGGGGAAGCAGGGCGATGGACAAAAACCTGTGTGGTTTGATCACACTGTCACAATGCCCTCGCTTATCCTTTGATGATCTGTCACATCATCCCTTTCTATTCCCCCTCTCGCTTTCTCTCCTTCTCTCACGTGCACACAATATTTCCCAGGTCTACCTTTGTCTCCCTCTTTCATCTCCTCCTCACTCCCGACCTCCACTTTTTTTCTCTCTTTTGCCTTACAACCTTTGAAGTGTGTCATAGCTGCTGCTTTGTTGGCTCCCACAGTTTAATTAGCACCTCTGCTTTTGTCACCTTGGTGCAGTGTAATTTTCAGGTAGGTTGTGATTTAGCAGAGTGAGACTGTTATTTTTTGAAGATGAACAACTCTGTGGAAGAGCTGTACTTTAATACAATCATGTAAAAATGTCTCTTGTTTATGGATTCCTAATTTCTCTTCTCTGGGCTTATCTTTTTAAATCAGAATAGTTTCTCCTGAGCAGTTAAAAACATTTGCATAATACACCGTACTGAACGTGAAGGCTACTATTGCCATGATAGCATTGTTCTGCATAGAAAAGAAGGAAAAACAAGCATAAACAAAAAGGCTTCATGCAGCCGTGAGAACCTGTCAATGCACTTTGAAGTGTAATTATGAGCTGAGTAGGCATCAAAACACAACAGTTTTTTTGTTTAAATGCAGCAACTTGCAAAAAATGATGTGATCGTTCCTGACAGAACTACAGGAGTATTACAATGTCTCACTCATTTTATCATCCATCATTATGACTCATTAACTAGTCAGATGTTGTAAATAATGCAGACTCAAATGATTCAAATCGTATTTTTTCATTCTGAAAACGCTACTCACCAAAGGCTTTGAACTTATGATAATAAGGTTGATGTTTTCCACATCACTCTAAGAGAAAAACATGGATTTTGACTGTGGGCTTTGTACAACTCAGATGATTGACACTGACAAATATTCTATTTACTTTAATTCAACCAAACTTTAGCAGGAATATTTCCACTGAGATACAAAATCTGTATTTCAAGAGGAGTCCTCGCCAAGACAGCAGAATAAAAAGTTTAAAAAATAGAACAAAAAACAGACTTTTACAAGCAGAAATCACAAATCCGTAAATTAGCAGAATTCATCAATAAAATCTGCAGGTTAAAATAAATATTGATATTGTCTTTGTACTATTCTGCCCCAAATAATGTGCAAGAATTGCAACCTGACATTCCAAGTCATAACTAAAGCCCAATTCACACATACTCTGTGCGCGCCGCAGTCCGTCAGCGGACCTACGTCGTACTTAGCTGTCACTCTAGTCAATCATTGTGTTCACACGGGGCGTGCTGCGGTCCGTCTCCGGCGCGTGCCACCGACGGCACTACGCTCTGCTCCGTTTCAAACACGCAGCGAGTCTATTTTCGCCGGAGTGCGCTGCAGGCACGCGTCAAGCTGGACAGAATATGACAGCCCGGACAGGAAGTCAGACAAGGAAACACACAGAGCATCCGGTCAATTTCAAAATAAAACACAATATACGGACTCGCGATCGTATTTTTCATCACTTTATCAACATTACGTCAAAACAGGAACCGAATTAACAACAATGCATCATCAGAAAGACAAAGCAACATGTTGTTTGCATGTTTTTCTCTTTATTCCCGCGGGATCTTGTAGTTCTCCTGTGATGTGTCATGGGTGCACTCCGCTGCGCTGACGTCCCAGAAACGGATCCAGTGTGAATGGGCGTGAGCCGTCCGACGGAGCAAAACCGTGGTGCTGACGGACCGCGGCGCGCACCCTCATAGACCCTCAAACTATCCAGTAAGTGTTTCATCATGATTTCTACTAATATGTGCATGTCTAATTTTAGGCAATAGGGGGGCCTGGACTCCAGGTGGGGAACCAATGTCTTAAAGTAAAGACATAAAATTAACTCCCAGTGCTTTGGCAAATGATCTGTGAATTTGGAAGCTGTAGTCAAACGCCAACACATCAGAGCAGTTAATAACACTAAAAGCCCCTGGAATCCTGACTTGAAATATCAAAAATGTATCAAAATGTAATGCATCATTAAGCATCGACAAAAATATGAAAATAAACATACTATTAGAAAACTTTGTTCAAAAACAGTTTAGATCATTTCTCAGTACTGTGTGGCCGTGGCAGCTCCCGTTTTAATCGACATATGTCAATCAAATTTTGCTCCCTTTCACTGGGTACTGCAAGCGTCCGACTCGCTGCTCAAAGCATCCTGGGATACCTACCCACTCTTACGGAGCTACCAGCACCCCCTTTTTTAACATATTTTCTCCCGTGTTATGTCAAAATCATCCACTAAAAGAAAACACTGATGTACATAAAATAAAGGTTGTGCAGTGTGACTCCCTGATCTGTTAGCTTTCAGTGGACAGAGGGAGGCATATTCACTGTTACATTATCAAAGTAAACATGAAAAATACACCTTTAACTTTACGTTAAGAAATTTGAGTCTGGTTCAACTTTTTTAGACCATGAATCTTTCACATACCTTATTTGAAAGAATGATAGAGCTGCTTTTTCACACCCTCATAACACCTCTTTAGAAATCAATGGGTGATGTCGGTGGGACTACATCCATGTTTTATACAGTCTATAGGATGCTTATCAAAGTGTTACTGGACTGATGGTAGATGTAAACATAATACATCCACTGTAGAAAGATTACTAATGAATTATAAGTACATAAGTTGAATGATACTTCTGAAGCTGATGATGAGCTACAAAGTAAGAAAGTGTGTAAGTAACTGTTAGAATTATACGCTAAAAAAGTTCAAGAAAACTGTTTTGTAATAAATGCAGGGAAATGTAGTTCACAAAGACAACTTCAGACACACACACACATGTACACACACACAAACACACACAACCTTAACCATCCAACAGGAGTAATCAAACACGTTTTTTAGGGGTACCTGCTCATGCTGACCCTACTACCATCTTCATTGTCCACCAGTCTCCTCTGTTTTTCTCTCAGCTCTCCATTTTCTTATTTTCTCTACCTCAAAAACTATTTATGTTCCCTTAGCCTGTGTGAGTTCTGCAGAGGAAACAATGTATCGCATGGCACATTATTCTGGTACTGTGATGAATGGGGAGAATCCGTGCCTGTTGACTGTGGCCTTGAGATAAAGAATAAGCAAATGAAACTCCCTTCCTGCCTCGTAGCACCCAAGAGTCCACCACCACCATTCCTCATGCTCATTTGATTGAGAACGCTCGATCAGCACATATACTCCACGGCCCACATATACACCTTTGCTTCGAGGGAGGTGTCGGAGGATAGAGGATGCCATCATGTCATGGAGTTATAACAATTTATCTCCAGGATGCCTGTCTCAGCATATAATATTGAAGTTAGGCCCACTGTGGGTAGTTTAAATCCAAGTGAAATGTGGGACCACAGGAGAGAAAAGAGAAAAATGAAGGATAAAAAGGTGAGGTTTAACAAGAAGAAAAGACGAGCTGGTGTATGTGGATATAATGCCATTAGGGAATAGAGATTGACATGTGTTTGTCAAGCTTATAAACGTAGGACACTTTCCTGTCATTTGAGGAAGCCAACTGAATCTGCTCTACCACTGTGACTACCATTGTACACAGTCAACTCCTCTTTGGAGTCAAACACAAAATATACATTGTGTAAAACTTACTATAACATTGCAATTGTAAATAAATATGTCAGTATGCATTACAAATTTGAGAAGAAAACACTGAATTCACTGTAGGCTTTCTGATCCTATGTTTTACAGTTATACTAGGAAAATGGAAAAAAGGCCTTATCTACTTTACTGTGTTTTTGCAAGGATTAACACAAAACATTAACACTCTTTAACTTGTAAATATTAAAAAACTAAGCGGAACTTTTTGATGGGATTTTTAGAGAGAGAGAAAATTATCTTTCTCAGTTACATATGTTGTAATTTACCACTGAACGCTGGTGTAATTGGAATATCCTATCTCTCTATTTGTTTTTGTCTTTTTAAGTGAAGTCATAAAAGGATCGACGATAGCCTAGCGGTTATGTTGGGCGCCTTATGTAGAGAGGCTTTAGTCCTCGTCGCAGCGGCTGTGGGATTGAATCCGACTTCGGCCCTTTGCTGCATGGCATCCTCTACTCTGTCCTCCCAACAATCAGCTGTCCTATCTAATAAAGGCAAAAAGGCCCCAAAAATATCTTTGAAAAAAAAACAAAAAACACTGAATGTTACAGGGGGCAAAATAAAAATATTGTTACAGTTGTATTAATTTATAGCAAAAAAACATCCCAACCAAAGCCAATTTGAATTTTTAAATTTAAAAAACAATGGTCTCAAGAAGTGATCGTGGTTGTTTGTGTTTTGTCCGTTACAGTTGTTTTTATCTATATATTAGAGGGGAAGAGCCATTGTAAAGCGCAAGTAATACTACCTTCAAGCAAGAGTTTAGCTTGTTGAATAGGCTCAGCTCCTGTAGTAAAGACAACATAGAGGCATCCAGAGGAGAAGAAATAGTGATGGATGGCTGGATGGAAGAAGAGTACGAGATAGGAGAAAACAGGCAGATACTTAACAATCCTGCTTTCTGTTCCCACACTGTAATTAATGTGGAGCCAGGAGGATGGCCTGCTCCTTTCTGCAGTAAAACAAAACCAGGATTGATGAGAGCCTCTGTGGTGCATAACAGACTGTCTGTATATGGGCTTGCTGGGAGCAAAGTGTCAAGACCAAGACGAAGACAAAGGATTGAAAAAGAAGAGATGAGGAGCTCAATGGAGAAAGGAATGACGGATTAAAATTAGGATTTGAGGGAAAAGTTAGAAGAGGACAGGGAGGGTATGTGAGAGCTGAACTAGTAGACAATTGCAAAGGGAGATAAACTGGGACGGAGCAGCTCTTTTGATGGCCATTTTTTCAGTCTCCTTGGTAGCGATTGTGTGGGTTTCATTCATTAGGCTGCATGCAATGAAAAAAAAAACAGAGAGAAATATCACCAGTCAGCAGCCAGCATGGCCCTGCTTCTTTTGTCCCAGGCGATATTTCACCCGGCTCGACCTTCTCAAGTCAACAAAACAAGCGTTAATCACGGAGGAAACCAATCAAATTCATTTCCATTCGTAACTGGGAAATGAATGCAAATGTCTGTGAATTGTGCTGTGTACTGTACTGTACTGACTGGAGAGCAAAAAGGTCTGTAAAATATCGTCAAGAC
The DNA here is from genome assembly GCF_963584025.1 of Labrus mixtus. Lineage (NCBI taxonomy): Eukaryota > Metazoa > Chordata > Actinopteri > Labriformes > Labridae > Labrus > Labrus mixtus. The sequence continues at coordinate 12,668,523 of NC_083619.1, forward strand.
ATCTACTTTATTCTCATTTAAAAACATTATTGTAGTTTCTCTAAAATGTTCTGTAAGGTTTTATTCGTCCTTCATGTTTTTGCTGACTAAACGTTAACCTCAAGTTTTTCAAAAGGTAATTCAATCTTCCCTGCAGTAAATCTACATATAGGTTGTGTTGAAGAGCTGTGTATATGTACCGGGACATGCTGTTAAAAGCCATGTGAGAAAAAGCAGAAGATAAAAGCTTTAACATTGATCCGGGCTGTACAGTGCTCCTCAAGGTCAGCTACAGCATACTGTATATACCCATTATTAACAGAAGAGCTCACATGGAACTGAGAAAAACACAATGCTGAAGCTATGCCATTATCTCTCACACACACACACACACACACACACACACACACACACACACACACACACACACACACACACACACACACAGAGAAAAAGGGGAAAGAGATGAAGAAAAATAGCTGAGTATCATTTTTTCACGGTTGTCAGCGCTGGGATTAATAGGAGCCATTTCTCTATAATGAGCTGTTAAGCGTTAGCTGCCAAAAAGCCTCTTCGTTTGCCTTTGAGTCTCAGAATACTCTGTCCAATTAAAGCAGCTCTCTGTCGCTCTGCTTCCTGTGACTGTCAGCGCTGCTTCACCTGTGTGACGACTGTCTGATTCCAGCTCTTGTTAGACAACATAATCAGCAGATGAAACAGTCATCTGGAGACATCGTGTGTGGATGTATGCTACTTTAATTGTTACATATGCACCTGCTCTGTGACAACCAGAAAACATTTTTGGTCAGCACTGGGTAATGGAAACTGTTAAATACTGCGTGGTTATGATCCTCAAACATAATTCAAGAAAAAATGAAAGGAGCAAATGTTGTTGTGGTGTTGTCTTTTATATATCATTCAAGGAATCTTACAGTTTAAGGCTGCAGAATCCTGATCTCATGCAGGGGACTCTCGGACACTAAAACTTACTGAATGTGGAGCATCTTCAAATCTAATACTAAAGGAGACCTCTATATGTAAAGTCCCCAGATTTTTCTGTGTATGACAATCTACAGTATAATACTACACATGCATTAAAAATTAAAAAATAATAATATACATGTCACCTCCCAGGCCCTGTACATGTGTAAAGATTTATGAAATAAAAGTGTGCTTTGGATTTGTTTTATCTGAAAAATACAGAACGATTAGAAGATTAGGACAAAGTAGGATTAGGATTTACGGTAGAAAATTCACAATGTCACTGCGAAGAGCTCTGATACTCTTTATAACAGTAATCTTTCGTCTTCGGGTTAAATGGGATAATAAGCTGCACATAAAAGGATGACACATGGCTGTTATTAGAAGGAGAAGTGAATAGATTCTTGTACAGAGGAGTGGAGAACATGAATCTGAAACTTAAAACCTTAAAGATGACAAGATTAGGAAAATGAATGCATTTTTAGAAACTGCAGGAGACTTGAATCTGTCACCTGTCTGTCCTCTATTGATTTTAAACCCTTACTCTTGTGTATTTAAACCACTAAAACCCCTAAAATCTTAAGGTAGGCCAGAGAGATTGAACAATGAGGTATCATAACCTTTATAAGAGCAGGTATAAAAAAGAAATGTTGATTAAGATTTACTTTTATTGATCCCCACAAGGGGAAATTTCAGTTTTTACACTCTGTAAGTCATGAACACACACATAGGCTGAAATATACACACACATGCAGAAACAGGATCCTATGGACATGCACTAATGGAGAGATGTCAGAGTGACGGAGCGGCCCACAGCGGGGATACAAATACATAATAGAAAAAAACAAGTTTTCCTGTAGGGTTTAAAACTTTGTTCTTATTACAAAAACAAGAGGAAAGTACTGTTTAATAAAAGAGGAGAAAAGCATTTGTTTAACACTGCTAAGGGTGATAAATGGAATTCAGTCTCCATGACAAACAGCGAGCACAGAGAACTGTTGGATCATCTGTTTCTGTCTGCTGGTGTGAAGTTGCCACAGTTGCCTGCACACAGCTCTTAAGCATCCTCGCATAGGCACGTGTGTGTGTGTGTGTGTGTGTGTGTGTGGGAGGACATGTTTATGTATGTTTTTTTTACTTGTATGTGTATCTAACTCTCTAAACGTGTGTTGATCCTGGAGTGTAGGACAGATTTTTTTTTTTTTGGTCTTTGTGAGTGTGTACGTTTGTTTTTCCTACCAGCGTAGGGAACTGGGGCGTCCTTGTCCAGAGCTACAAGCGGCGGGTCCAGCAGCACTGTGTCCATGTTCTCTGTGATCACACCGTGGTAAGACGCCTCAATCCACGGCTTGTGCTTATTCACTGTGAAAAGAAAGACAGGAAGAAAACATTGAATTAAACTGCTTTTCTGTCTAATTTTTCTTTTCACATTACACATTATGCTACCATGCTTTTGTTGCTTCAATCGTATGTTAATGTGCTGAGTCTCTTTGAAGGACTGACACGATCCAACAGAAAAGAAACCTCCAATATTTAAAATCCATTTTGTTGAAATCATGCTCTTAGTTGGTTATTGATCTCATGGTTTTTTTTTTACAGATGACAGGAGGACTAATGGAAATCAGAAGACAAAAAATGTGAGATAAAGTTATTGATGTTAGTTGTGTTTGAATTTAAGATTGCCTTGCTTTTGAAATGCCTCAAGGCAGGGCTGGGAAATGAATCAAGTTTCAATTTCAACTGCGATTTTAGCGTCTCGCGATCATGAGAAGAGTCAATCGAGATTAAACAATTACTGTGCCGCATGTCGTGTTGCCCTCGGTTTGCCCATAGGTTTTGTCATGTGTGGTAAATGTTTCAAAGTGTTGGTATATTTTGGCCATCATCACCACCACTACCTGGCCTGTGGAGTGTCCAGTTGGCTCTTGACCAACAGACTGAACCAGGGCTTTTCTGGAAAGCTGTACACTTCTTATACCTTGATGGGAAAACAACAGGGCAGCTGAGACTTTAACAAAAGTAAGAGAGGAAATTCCTGAACAATGGTGGTGTCCAGTTTCTGGGGTAAACCATGTTCTGGGATATAATTATCCATGTTTTTGGACTCTAATTTTGCATTGACATAAAAGTTTCATGAAGTTTTTTTAATTATAATTCTGAGCTGTAATCTCAGTTGACACAAAAAACTCTACAGTGCACTCTTGTTTCTTTTTTTTCCTACAATCTATGCAAGTGTTCTACAACATTAGAAACAACAAATCTGATTGAAACTCAGCAGGATGAGCGGGAGATTAACGAAGATCAACACCACATAGAAACAGACACTATAAATTACATTTCTTACTACTTCCTCATGGCAGTACCTCAAAATTAGATAAAGAACACCCCCCATACACACAAACACACACATAGACAGGCACACACAAATACACACACTCACACATTCTCATTTCCCTGGTGTACAAGTGTCACTCTTTGCAGCGAGCTCGGATGCCGACTTGACCTTTCAATCCACTGAAGAGGAAAGCTTTGTCTCATGCCAATGAGCAGATGACATGTCCAGCTGGCAGTGATTTAAAATGCATCAAACTGTTCCTAAAACCTTCTCACAGCTTTTCATCTGTTTGGACAAATTTCAGTGCTTTTGTCCTCCTATTCCATTTTCTCCCCCTGCGTGTCGCCATGCTGAGTTTACAGACCAGGGTCAGAGTCAAATAAAAAGAGAATGTGTGTTATGCCTGTGTAACGGGAACATGTCGGATTAAAGCAAGGGAAAATAATGAACTTTTAAGGTTGAAAATTGGTTTGACTTATTCTCTATTTACAAAATACCTCGCATGAGTGTATTATAGCAGTTTTGAAGATGAAATATAATTAACTAGACAATACATATCATGCAGCCTCATTACTTCTCATTCACACTTGCCTTCCACTCCTTCAATTCACAGACAGAGACTGACGACTAGTGATCCGTCTAGATGGGACTGTGGCCCTGCTGGGACCAAAGTAGAGAGTGGATTATAGGGAGCGAAAGAGAGCCACAAGGGAGGACATTATTCATACTTGGAGTCTCATCTCATGCTTGTGCAGGAGAAAGAAGACACTGCAGCAAACAGCAGGACTCTGCTCTGCTGGAAAGTACAGAGACATGGTCTGTTTTCAAGTGGTACAGCATCTTTACCCCGGGAATATTTTACTTGAAATGGTTGAAAATCAGTGCATTAAAGCACAGTAACACACACTGGTTTACTGTTTATTGTAGGTGCAGCCTCAGGCTTTGTACTCACTTTCTTGGATTTGCCTTTCTGTTGCACTCAAAAGCACCAAGACATGAACTGAATCAATCTTTCAAAGAGACTCTTCAAAAGCAGCACCATATTAGACTGAGACACTAATGTTATGTGACCATAAAACAGGTTGTAAAAATGAGAGTCATAGAAGTGAGTCTTCATTTCTCTGTGCCTGCACTTGCAAATGTAAATACATATTAATCCATCATGCTCTTACAGCATTTCATTTACATTTAAAAGATGTCTTCACTAAGTCTAACAGCAGCCCACAGCTAGAGCACTTTACTCATGGGTGGCAGGTTCAATTTCTGGCTCAAGGTCTTACATTTATCCCAAACAAATTGGGTGTTGGAGGCAGCAGAGCTGTGCTTCTTTAGAGGAAGTTTAATAGAAGAGCTGTTTTGCAGAAAGAGCACACATCAGACCATGGAAATGGGCTATTTCCAAAATGGCTTTCATGACATGTAGTACTGTAAAGCCATTAGCGATGCCTTCAAGGTATTCATCACTGACATACTTGAACTGATCTAAAAGAATAAAAGAAAAACACTTGAGAAGAGCTTGCATTTACTGAGAAAAAATGTAGCCTATAGCAGACTGTCCTGCAAGAAAATATATTCCACAACAGTTCAGGATTTATCTTAACTAAAGATCATCTCGGAAACTGAAACAAGAGACACTAAATCGAATCCATGCCACTCTATGGGGCTAAAATTAGGCAATGTTGCTTTGAGCACAATGCTAATATCATTATGCTAATATGCTGATGTTAAGCAGGTGTAGCAATACTCAAAACTTGCAACATGGGATTAAACAAAAAGTACAGCCAGGGCAGATTAGCATTGGGTTGTATCAAGGATATTGTTTTCGAAACAAATTGCTTGTGACAAAATGTCTAAAAATGCATTAGATAGTTGATGAGAAATCTCAAGCCAAAATGGAAACATTTCTTAAATTATTGGACGTCCAATACAATTACTTGCCCACCTGCTTAGTTGATGGTGATCTATTTGAAGGGTTAAGTGAAAACCTTTATCTGCTTTTGGTGCCGCAAGAAAGATCCGTGGACACCAACATTTTTAGTAATCATCGTCTGGGAACCATTAGTGTCCATCCATGATAAACTTCAGTTTTGAACAATGTGATGGAGGCACATTACAATCCATGGAGCCATCATGCTGGTTCAGGTAATTAAAAACATTGTTGCTGCACACGGTCCTTCCTTCAATACGGTCATAAGTGTTATGGAGTGCAATATGCGTGGCATCTCAGGCCATTTCCTGGGGAGCATCTGCAGCCATTATTACAACATTAGAACATCAGACTGCACATTATGGAGGACTAATTCACTTAGTAGAAGAAATGTGGATAGAATATAGCACTGGATGAGATCTGATATGACAGTTATATGAAAACAGGCATCCAGGAACAAGAACGTGCTTTCCTGTAAATAACATTACAGCAGGGGATTGACAACTTGTCCATCCTGGTATTGAACTCAAGATATCTGTTTGTGTTTTCTCCGGGGACTCAGGCTCATGAAAACATATTACTGTGGGGACAGAGCTGCTTGATAATCTATATTTAATTTGGGTCCAAGCTCATAGTCTATGAGTCACTGCAGCACTGTGTTATGCATTTATCAATTATGTCAATTTCGTCATGTCAAATCAATCTCTGTTTAGCCTTTATTTGATAACAATGACTTAAAGAAGAAAAGAGCAAACCCTCCATAGGCTACAGTAAGGCAAGAACAAAAAAACAAAAGGGACAAGAATAAATTATAAGAAACTTTTACAAGATGTAACTGACTGTGAAAGTCTACCTGTGTCATCAAAACACCCGAACCAGCACACTGCCTGATAAGAACTAGACATTAAACATCAATTTATCATACTGGATTAAATACTGTAACCAGCATAGAAAGACCTGTGAAAAGTAGAAAAAACCTCTTCGGCCTTCATGCAAATAACATGAGGCACTTGACTTTCTATATAGAATATAGAGGTTTTCCAAAGCAGTGTAAATAAATAAAAATCCTTCACCAGGATCACATGAAATGAGAGAGGAGGGTGGAATATGTGTCCTTAAGATAATAAATGCAAGATAACTCAATAATAAGGAAACATTGATGCCAGTAAATGGTTAAGGGAGCAAGATAAGCAGGAGCACCTCTAACTGCTCTGATACAGTGATCAGTTATTAAACTAAGATACAATACGATACGATGTGATACACTCTATTGTCCCCATGGGGAAATTAGTCTTGGACTCAAAGTTGCCAAACATTCAGCTGCTTCCACTAGAATCAATGAATAAAAAACACATCCACATGTTAAGAGAAAGGCACATACCAATGTGCACACACACACACACACACACACACACACACACACACACACACACACACACACACACACACACACACACACACACACACACACACACACACACACACACACACACACACACACACACACACACACACACACACACAGTTCAGGTGATAAAAAGTTGTGCTTGAAAAAATACAACTCTGCAATAATGAGCAAAAAAGTAGATCAAACAGATGTATAAACTGAATAAGCAAAATGAACATGATGAAAGTATATGAAGGTAGGGGAGAAAGAGTATTCTATAGTTGATGCTGGCTGTAATTGGAAGCCAGTTGGAGGTGGATAAGAGTTGGGTTGATGTGCTGCCAGGGCTTGGTGCTGGTGAGGACCCTGGCAGCTGAGTTTTGTCTCGGAGCCTGTCCAAGGCATTGCTGGGTACCCCAGACAAAACTCCATTGCAATAGTCAAGACAAGAGGTCAAAGGGCGTGAGTAAAGGTTCCTGCCACGGAGTCAGGCAGTGATGGCCAGAATCAGGAAATATTTTTTAGTGAAAGAAAGCGGATTTGGTGACAGATTTAATGTGGGAGTGGAATTAGAGGGTGGTGTCTAAAATGATGCCAAGGTTGCGGACCTAGGAGGATAGCAGGTACATGGAGCACCATTCTAATTCCAAAAGGAGATCTCCAACCTGCCGTAGCCACACCTTGGGGGCCACATGAGCTCAGTTTTATAACAGGCATCACAAAATTAAAGAGTATCTTTCATCCTTGGTGTTTCTCTAATGAGGCATATAAAAGAACTCATCTATTTCCTGACATGTCTCTTCCAGTGATGTGTCCTTGTGGGAAAGTGTTTATGATGCTGATAAATTAACATTAATAGCAGACTCAAAGCCATTCAGCTCAGTCAGGAGGTGATAATAGCTTCTGTGGCAAAAAGTGAATAACAGTGGATAACCCTTCTTCGTAATTGGCAGCCACTTAATAACTAAGCCATAAAAAAAGTAAATTATGAGTAGTAGTTGTTAAACAGAAATATAGGAGCAGAAATGTCCTTAAAATTACCTAACATATATAGATCTCAGTGCTGCAGGACTGATAAGTATACAGTGACAACACCTCTATGCAGATGACATGACATCTACAGCATGAGAGTATAAATATAGAATTATTTTTTTCCTGATCTGTCCGTGTAAATGTATAACCCTCAACCAACCAATGTCCAACATAAGTCAAGTAAGATCACAACATTCACTCCATTTACATCTCCACACCGGCCTTCCTGTCATGTACCGTCAGTCATTTAATTCCAGACTCAACCACATTCTCCATCCCGGCAGTAAAAAAAAACTAAGACATTTTCACTACCTGATCTCACATGCAAACGAACTTACTTCCAATTTGTTTCTAATAAGACTGGCCAAATCAAAGTAAAATTGAGTTAACATATTTTTTAATTTGCGTGAACACCCCCTCACATTAAAAGTACAACTTGGAAGGTTTGTGAAACTTTGGTTGACAACTTGCCAATTTATGCCAAACCATTCTGAATAATGGCAGTTCAAAGTAAATGTTGACTCCAAATGTTGACAAAGATGTGTTGCTTGCATTAGGGCTGGGCAATATAAAGTATATAGAGTTTTTAAGAGATATTGATATATTTTAAATTGAGATAACGGAAGACGTTTCTTCAGTTCATTCACCAGTTTGCCCATTTCTTCCTTCCCTCTTTACCGCCTGCATAAAAAAACACACAGCTTTATGCATTTTGTTATGCAGGAAAGGAACATTTTTGTAGTTATTTTATTTTAATCAAGGATTATTTTTATTAAATATTGTAATGTTTATATATTTCAAAAATGGGTTTATTTTTCATGCACATCTTAGATGCAGAATTGAGGGCTGTATGCAACACACCATCAAGAGTGGCTATTGGGATGTGAAGACTGCTGTACTAATGTACACTGCAGGAAACAAAGCGGACCACCTCAAAGCAGCTGCAGAGCAGTGGCTATGGAAGTCTGTGTCCGACATCTTCTTTTTTAAGGTAAGAAAAAACGCTAATAAATAATAACTGATAAATGGTTCCTATGGTATGAATATAGAAATTACTGAAAATGTCCATCCCTGGTTTAGAGAGATAAATTAAGGTTAAATAATTGTTGGTCACTGATGTGATTCAGATTTGCATGAGAGTGAATTGCATTCTGTTACTTTTCTCTCTACAAGGACTTTTCTTCTGCTGCCAAAGCCGTCTAAAACACTTGGTGGACGATTCTAATTGGTCTAAAAATGGAAACCAGAACACTTGCCCACAAATTCTGTATTTATATACAGAATCTGTAAAAGGAGATTTCTTTCCAACAACTTAGACGATATTTTATTTTAACAATTTAGAGCCCATTCATCAGTGGGTTCAGAGACGAGCACAAAGATACATGACATATTATATAATAACACAACATCTAAATGATTTACAGCAAATGACCAAGAAGGGAGAAAACTACAGCAGCAGTAGACTGCATATCATAAACTTCAACGCAATGAGCATCCTCTGACTTTAACAGTCTCAGTGCTGAAAAATAAGACGCCGTTAGCTAGAACAGAGTAATTAGGCATATTGACTGCTGTGTATTAGTCCTGCACTTTGAGCAGATCAAGGTTGCAGCTGATTATTCCCACTTGCTCTCTCCCAGAGACCTTCCTTCTTGTTCAGTTAGATTTGCAGGCAGTTCTGCTTGTTATTTTATAAGTGTTGTTTTTTTCCCTTAACTTATTAACTGGGCCATAAACTCTGATCTGCATCAACCGAGAGCTATAAAGGCCTCCCCCGAATTGTGGAGGTAATTCGTTTTACAGGAAGTATGATTTAATTTGGCTTTTGCACACAATCTCATCAAAACATTTTCGAAGGTCGATCCCCTGTCTGAACAACAATATATGAAATATAGATGTGCTAATTGCTCTGGGAAATACGACAGCCTGCTTTCCTTTTTTTCCTGTGCGGGTGTTGACTGCATCTAAATCTACTGCACAGGGAAATTAAATCACTGTGTTTAACTGGCATCACATATTTTGCACATAGCAATCTATAGGCACAGAAAATAAATAACTTCAGAGTTATTTCGATATCTCTGAGCACAGACTGTGCAAATGCCTGAGTGTGTTTGCAGATTAGACTGCCTTGGCTTGAATCTATTCAGAACAAATACAAATTCTCATGGTGGGTTGAGTGCTGAAGACAAGAGATAGAAACATATAATCACAGAGAGAAGAAAAGATGTACGGCAGGAAGTTAATGGTCCGTGGTTGTGTTGTATCTCCTCGTGAGTGTGAGATGAAACACAGCAGGCTGCTAATTCTGGTGGATGTGAAGAGTCTGCTAAATCCTATGGAGAATACGGAGGGTGAGTGGGTGTAGTTGTTATAGAAAATGACAACAACTCTAAAGTGAGCCAAAACTGAGAAAAAGACATCCATGCTCTGCTGTTTGTTTAAATATGCTATGCAGGATTACAATAACAAAGAACATTTCGTATTTTAGTCTTCCTTGCACTGTAATTAATTTACTGCTCTGTGTGCCTTTGAATTGCCCCCCAGGGACAAATAAAGTTTTTTTAATTGAATTGAATAGACTGAACTTGAACTTAAGGACAGAAACACAAGGCTTGGTAGATATTATCATTTTTCAAATCTCAGAACCCATTGCCTAATTGTTGACAAAGACGTAGTCTCTGAACTTGGGGGCGCCAGACAAAAAAACTATAGTTAAGTCTTCATTGGATGATAGCAGAGCGTTCCAGTGTTGAATTACAGTCACTACTTTTTGCCTCTATAGATCTCCACACATTTGTTTTTTCTTGTGTACAGCCAAAGCCAGCAGAGACACTTTTGGATGATACAACCCAGATCACTTCCAACACCAACAAGCTTGTCCCTCACCCAGAGATTCTGTTTTCATATGCAGGATGTGTTAATAGAGATTATCATCAGACCAACATTGTGGTGACATTTAACTGGAACAGTTACATGAGCTTGGATGTCAATTACAGCTGAAGACAAGTCTGCTCATTTGACTGATCAGAAACACCATTTTCATAAGCAGCAGTTTGCACAGAAATAATCGGTACCGTTTCACTTAAAAACCACATTTCAAATTGTTTAACTTACTGATTATGTTTTTTTCCCCTCTGGTTTGGCATTTCAACTCCAGAACTAAACGATACCCGGGGAGTCTGAAAATGTCAATTGTTGCCATTAGAGAGCTTGGCATTCACAGTAAGGGATTATTGAGCCTTGCTAAAAGAAACTCAGCTTGCTGCCTTCCAGAATTTCGTTCAATAATAAATCTTATTTGTTTTTCTTTCTTGTATGCCACTTCTACTCATTGTGAATCATTCCCTGATTTACAGTACAAAGGGGGAGCGCGTCTTGGATAACCAATAATGGCTGTGATTAGTTTTTGCAGTAAAAAAAAAAAAAGGGATTCAGAGTGCACTTAGCGCTGGCTTACTGTCAATTAGTTTCACCGAGTGGGCCGATAAAGAGCCACAACAGACAGATTTGAAAGGAGCGAAAGTGGAGGTGGAGTGGAGGGAAAAGGACAACAAGGAGAGAAAAGAGAAGAGGGAGGAGAAGGCAGGAGGTGATATCTCCATTACCAGAAAGCAGCAGGCGGCAGAGGAGAGGAGAAATGGATGATTGTGTGACTGACTGGATTGAATAAGAAACAGTTCCACTCTGTCAGCTTGGACCTCGCGTGAGGATCAGATGTCATAAAGCGTCTACCATTTGCATTCATTTCAGCACACTTCACAGCAATCTGCTCCATGTCAAAATTACGTTGAATAAAGATTCCACACCCTGTCTGGCTGGATTGACTGATTCCTCCATCTGTTTACGTCAAGTTTTTCATCATATAGGCAGTGACACTTTTTAGCTGACCTATGCAAAACAGAGTTTAAAGACTGTAGTAACGGAGAGAGAATTTTGACATTTTGGACAGACTTAAACACTGTGGACAAATTAAATTGCACCAGGGAAGACGCAAGTGACAATACTGTAAATTGGACATGCCAGCTCAGAATATGTTGGTAAATGAACAGTGAAATGTGAAATGCCAGCATCACTGAAATCTATTTACTGATATCTACATCGTATGTAGCAAAATCATTTCACAATGCATGAATGCACATCCACGGCTTCTGATAATATTTGTTTGATTTTGGTGTTGTGTCAGTCACTAGTTTCAGTTTGGTTTCAGTTTTGTGGAGTACTGAATTTGTTTTGTGAATAAAAAAAGACATATAATCACTACACATCAGCAAGGACAGTCCACTTCCTTTTCTAACGGTCAGCATCAAGTTTTCATTTAAAAGCTACACTGTTAAAAGGGGAATATCTAGCCTTAAGAAAATAAAATGCTAACAGTGCATGTTTGCTGGAACTACTAATAACTCGTGTATTTACTTTTAGATAGTTTTACATTGCTTTATTACACTCTTTGTATATACACGTTTTAACCATTTGTTGACTTAACCCATTTTAGCATACGAGTGAATAGTTTTCCTGGGGTCATCCTTTGTATTTCTAATAACACTTCAATAACAGAAAATACACTGATACCCATCTACACCATTAACATACTCACATAAAATGTTACATGTCACAAGCACTATGACTCAAAACAACCAACACTGACTCAGCCCCGTCGTATACATTGGATAGTGTTTATAATAACCTAATCCCTCAAATAACTTAGAAAATAAACCAAAGCTCTTCCACTCAATCAAAAAATAAGAAGGGGGGATTACACTTAACACCCATGTGGTATCTCCAAGGACGGGAAAACAAACAAACAAGAAAAAACAAGGTGAAGTGTTCACACTAGTCCATAGTTCCATGCAACTATTAATTCAGGTATTAATAATGTATTACACTGCTTACATATTGGAAACAGAAAACAACCTCCTAATTATGTCAGAGTTATAGGTTATTATTAAGTATTTCTTAATACTTAAGGAATTATATTGTATTAAAAATGATGCAGCCAGCTTTTTCAAAATAAACCAAGCTAAAACACAAGTTTAGATCTCACAAAGCATCAATGAATTCACTTGGCTCTTTTTGTCCACTTGTACTGTAAAACTCTCTCTGGATGGGAATGGGTTTCAATAACTGGTTCCAGTTTGAGTCCAGGTCCTCGATGGCCAAAAACAGAGATCTCTGTTTGAATCTTTTATCTCAAATTTTATTTTCTTTTTATTAGCAAAGACCAGTGCACAACCGTTTATGTTAGCAGGCTAGGCAGCACTGATCATTTTCTTTTATTAAAAACAAATATCACTGGCAGCACTTTACTCATTAACTTATACTCTCAAAGTCTCTGTTCAGAGATAGAACACGTTTGATACAGCAACATCCACAGAATCACTAAACAACCGGATTGGTGTTGTTTTTCTCTCAAATGTGAGTCGTGTAAAAGAAAGTCAGGCCACACCTAAAATTTCTGTTTTTCTGATACAAAAAGCATCAAATGTGATTTTTCCATTTCAGGCTTTAGTTAACGTTTATTTGCTTCCAGTCGAAGCTGTTAATCAAAGGCTCATGACAAATCTTTGAGTTCAAAGGTGGGGTAGGTAGCATTGTTCGTGTGTAAACACAACATTCAAAATGGGCCCCTCCTCCTGGGCTTATCGCCCCAGAAGTGCACACTCACTGCAGGACATAGTGTGTACGTTATTGCTTGTACCTACACTTCAAGATACCGCGGGTAAAAACCTAACACAAGGTTATCCGTTGTTTAGGAACGAGCTACGCTTGCCGTTTCGCCTTCACCCTTCTTTGCCACTACGTCCACATCTGTCATATTCACTGGTTTAAATTACATCCAATTGAATTGTATCCGCGCTCTTAAAATCCCCTGCCATTGTCATTGGCTGGGGGAAACACATCAGCACACATACTGCACGTCCCGTGTCAACCAAAACAAGACAAAACATCAAAATCACAGGCAGAGGACGGGCTCTCTGCAAACACAGTCACCACCACACATGTTTGGAGGCCTATTAGTGATGATTGAGCGGATTTACTTCTGTATAAGTCTTTATTTTAGTTTTTAGGAAAAAGCTTCTGACTCTACCTTTAAGATATTTATTACTGAAGTTAGCTGCACATGCTAAACTAAACCTACTGAGATCAATTTGTATTTTGAAAGAATTCAGATCTGCCAGGTGACTTGAACTGGATTTGATTAAAAGTTAAGTAGCCCCAGAGCTCCTCCAGGCTGATTTCTTAGTTTAGCTACCTATGTCCTTTATTTCTGTCAGTGGTCTTTTGCAAGTCTTTCTGCACTGCCAGTTAAGTTTGACATTCACGACAGCACGCTAGCTGAGAGGCATATCACTTGATCTCCTCCAGTCATGGCAGTTGTACTCTGGCAGACAGGTGTGTGGTTGCTGCTCTTCTTATCCTCATTTGGTGCTGACTCACATCTCGCTTGTGTCGGCTGCAAGTCTGACTCTCTAACTTTTTCCACCGTCTGTCTTAGATCTTATATCTGTCACTGTCTGCAGCAGCAAATCTGCCATCTAAACCCACTTAACCGTGTCTTTCTTCCCTTCTCTCAACCTGTCAGTGGTATCAGGTTAACATGTGTTGTTGTCAGCCTGTCAATTTGTTGGGATTTTTTTTTCCTGGATTCCCGGTGAAGGCTTAAATATCAAATGTCACTTGAATGAGTGAGCTGGAAAAACTCAGTACGGTCGAGGGAGAAGATTTTTATTTGAAACTCATTATATTTACAAAAAAGACAGAGGGGTTGTGGGTTAACAGATGAGAATTAGCAAGCAACCAGGAGATCTTTTTTTAAACTTGATGAACTACAGCCGCCCTCACCAAGTTTCCTCTGTTAAGTTTTCTCATCACAATGTCTAATGTCGAAAAAATGTGCTGTTTTCAATAATAGACTGAAGGGAGCCCGACTTCTCTCTTAAACTGCAAGATGTCTGATTCAATTACAGCAAAAAGTCTGCTCCAACAGTGGGCCAACAAGGAGTAGGAAATTACTTCCACAATTGAGTCCTCTAGATAAGTTCTGTCCCCTAGTCCTCTGATAAAGACTCTTCTATTACTTTAGAGCAGAAGATACATCCTGAAGATACACCTTCCCTTAAAAGAGATGTGTTTTCTTGTATAAGCAATAAACTGCACAGGAAGATACTCTCATTTAATACATTTAAAATGTGCTGTTCTCATGAAAGGCAAAATCTCTTGAGTAAATATTATTATTTCTTCAGAAGTGCTGACTGCCCTCAATAAACCTTTAAACAAATTTACTGCCATAAACTGAAATAATATGCTGTCACAGGTCAGGTGGGTGCAGTTATCCATATATGAGAAATAGTTGTATCCACAACGTGCCTTTCCTTGTTCTTTTATGTAGGAGGTATGACATTCTGGACAACATTGTTGATATCAGTCTCAATGTGTAAGAAGTGGACTTAAGCACGGGACTAGTATTACCTGGGGACCTCTAGTAATTTGTAATAAATTCGGAGGTTGTCTGTGATCTTAATCCCGTGCGATCTGCCATGTCCGTATTTTGTAAAGTAAAAATTCCACCGCAAATTACCTACCATATTTCGCCAAACACAGAGGTTATGTGATAATATTAGTCCCGTGCGAATCGGCATCTCGTGATTTGGGGTAGTTTTTGTTTTTGTTGTGTTCTCCGCACCTTTTTTCTGCCTTTTTCCCGGTCGAGAATTATGCAGGCTGCGTTGGCAATTTTATAAATGAAAGTTTTGATAGTATTTTGGGTGCAAATTCAGGAGGCTCATCTAGCTACACAGCATGGGGACCCATTCGCAGAACGAGCAAGCTCAAATCCATCAGTAGAGAGAAATCTCCAAAGATGATAAAATGCATTACATGCATGGAACATTTTTCTATATTTTACGCATAGTTTACGCAGAGCCTTGTGTTATACGAGTATGTCTGTTTGTCTGTGAATGGCTCAGTGCGAGTGAGGAAAGAGAGAGAACGAGGGGAGTGTGTGTTCGGCAGGTGTGTGCAAGAGGCACTTTACTGATGCCGGGGATCGGAGTAGAAAACGCGCAGACAAAAAATTGTCAGCATCTGAAGTGTATGTACAGTTCGAGCTCTGTGTGCGTAATAAACGGCCCGACACCTCAAGTTACAAGCCGGACTCTCTGTCTGTTTACAACTTGCAGCACCCCAGTTAAAGCGAGGGCAACAACTTCGGCCCTAGAGCAGACCAATCAGTCTCCGCTGTGCGCTCTGACCACGAAGCAGGAAAGGTTAACACGTCATATCTGGGGGATAATGTCAGTAAATTCGTGTTAAAACACAGACTTCGCTTATCCCGTGCGAATGCGCCGCACGAAACACAGACGTGGTGGGGTAATTTCTAAATCACATGAGGTCCCCAGGTAATACTAGTCCCGTGCGAATAGGGCTTTAGACTGCTCAAATGGGAATCAAATGCAGAGTTGCCTTAACCTGCAGTCTTACTGAAAGTCAGCAGGGCCCTGCAAAAAACGTCTGATGAAACTAAAAGAGAAAACAACGCTACTTCATAGCGGATTTATTACCTTATATAATATTTCACTAAAAGGTTCATGGTCTCAGTGCCATTTAGAAATAGGATGACATTTCAGTATTTTAAGATGTAATTTTTTTTAATACTTTTTGCAGACTTTCACACACTTACACACACCCCCCCCCCCCCCCCCCTTTTTTTTTTAATGGGTCATTTTCACTATCTGGAGATAAACATTGTTGGTACATGACCAGTGTGGAGTCTTTAAGACGGGAATGATGCTCTCACTATTGGAAAACAATTTTCTTTATCTGTTAATAAATATTTCAGAGTTTCCACTCTCTGTCTCCATATGTCCGTCTCTTTCTTTTCTATCAGGTCATTCGATGTGTATTCAGTCACACTCACACATGCTCTCACACACAAAGCCTGGGGCCACATCCAAACCACCCTGGTAGATGGACCAGGGGTGATGGACTATTGACTGATAGGGTTCAAATAGTCCATGTAACTCTTGGTGGTTATCCAGTCATTTCAGCAACAGCCCTGGGTGTTTGTTTCTGTGAGAGTGTGTGTATTAGGATTTTTGTGTTTGTTGTTTTTGCCGAGGTATGATGGAATTCCCAGAAGCCCCTGAGGGTGACTGGGAGGATTTCTGGCAGGTAAAGATAAACTGGACCAACAGTCATCAGCTAGCAGGTGGAAGGCTTTATAGGAACAACATGTTAAAGAGAACAAAATTATTATCTGTATAAAAGTTGTCAATACTTGGGATTCATGTGGTATGAGATGTGTCATTCATTTATGTGCTGCAGCACATTACCAAAGCATACAAGCGTTTATAGGTTATTAAAGTGAGTGTGCAGTGTGTATGTTTCAGTATAGAAGTGGCCATATGGGAGTGATGTGAAAGGGAGACAAAGAAGGAAAGATACAGAAAAATGACCAACGCAGCCACCGACATCACACTGAGGATGGGGAGCTCAAAAAGCTGTATGTTGTCGTAGTTCTGTGTCTTAAAGGAAGAATGTTTGATTTTTCACACTTGAATGTAGCAGAAATCAAGTATATCCTCTTAAAATAACTCTGTGAGTCATGACTGTTTACAATGAGTGTAACATCATGGACGGATCGGCTGGCCGGCTCATCCCCTCGTGTATAAAAGTTGTGAGGGACTAGAGAAAAGAAGAATAACATACTGTACTCACTGCTTAATTTAATGTCACATAAGCGTTTTTAGATCGTGTAAATTTACATGCAGTGTGAAGATACGAGCTAAATAAAGATCACTAGCATTAGCATGCTAATACAACAATGCAGCGCGAGTTGTTATGGTTTGATGCTGCTGCACAAGGGCGACATCTGCGGGATCAAAAAGTCACATTTTCTTCCTTTAAGGTTGTAACTAAGATAATTTATACAGTACATCAGAATAATTTACAATTACCTAATTTGAAAGCTAAAAGTCAATGAATATTGGGCAATACTTCTAGTTACAAAAAGTTTACTATCAGACAAATACTGATGTTAGCCTGCTGTCACTTCTAGTTTCTTTCCTTATATCATTGTAGCTTTGAGAGTGTTATAAGCAACGTTTGGAGTAACACATTACTGTAACACCATTTCAATTTACTGTCGCTATAGTGAATCTACAAAATTTTCAAATTCAATAACGCTGTTACAACTACAAAAATGTAAAAGCACTCGTTACTTTTTGTGAAATAGACGACAACTACATGAGATAAAGATTAATTGGCACCATTTTGGTAGGCAAGGTTACGCTAACGTCAGCACAGTAGCATCCTAGGAGAAAGAATGTTGCGCACAGTAAACGCACACACAGGCTGATGATGATTCAGGTGTGAGCTCTCTGTCTTGGAAGTACTGACATTCTTTTTCCCTGCTTGAGTTCAGGGAGGAAAACCTTTGTCCACCGCCAAGAATAGTAATTCTAATCACACAAAGCACCTAGCTCGATAATGTGTCTATAGTAACTATGAAAGAGTTAGAAAAATAGATGCACTGACAAAATAATGTATTGTGAAACAATATTTTGGATTACCTGTTAGCAACCATCCAATTACAGCTTACATTAGCTTTCAACAACAGCCTTTTCTATTGTATCGTAAAACAAATTAAAAAAACTCTGGCTTCAAGCTGCTTTCCAGTTAACAAAAATATAAGCTAACAATCGACTGAATGCTAACATAAGATGTCTTCTGACTGTAGCTACTAGGTTCTCAAAAATGTTGGTAAATCATAAAATATTTCCATTTGTTCCTTTGTATTTTCATTTTTGATTATCTTTCGTAGTTCTTATAAAAATATGAAACTTTTAAATTATAATTTGATTATTTCATTTTCATTTTACCTTTATTTATTCTCGAGAAATCATTGAGGGCAAGCCCTCATTTACAATGACGTCGAGAGTACAATTAAAATGAATAAGAGACAAAAAAGACAAAAAACAACGAAGACAAAATACATAGATTATAAGACCAGAAGAATAAGCAGTAAGCAGGTAACTACAGTTAATAACATTTACACTCATGAGTACAGTGAGCTGTGATCAAGTTTTTAAATTGATTGCAATGATGAGTGGAATATTTGTCACCAGTGATAAATCTGAGGGCGGAGTGATAAACTGTGTCTAATGATTTTAGGGTGGAGGCAGAAGCATGTCTATAAATGACATCCCCGTAGTCCAGAACAGATAAGAAGATGGCTTCAATTATTCGCTTTCTACTCACTAAGGGGAAGTTCACTTTGTTTCTGTACAAGTATCCAATTTTCTGTCGTAGTTTAGTGGTTAATGTATCAATGTGAAATTTAAATGAAAGGGATTGATCCAACCAGATGCCAAGATATTTATAATGAGGTACTCTTTCAATATTGTGACCTTCCAGAGTTGTTATATGCAAGTCATTGTCTGTGGTATTTCTGGCTCGTGTAAAGAGCATGTATTTAGTTTTCTCTGCATTCAGTAATAATTTTAAAACAAGGAGTGCATTTTGTAATTTGTGAAGTGCTTCTTGTAAAGTTTCCATTGCTAAGTGTGCAGTCTCAGCAAAACAATACAAAACTGTGTCGTCAGCGTAGAGATGGGCATTACAATTTGTAAATACAGAAGCAATATTATTAATATAGATCGTGAACAGCACAGGACCCAATACTGAACCTTGTGGAACCCCTTTTGATAGTGGTAAGTATTCAGAGCGATCAGATTGTACAGTCACACATTGCAATCTATTAGACAGATAATTCTGGAACTATTTAAATGAGGAGTTGTCAAAACCAACATCATGTAGCCTCTGCAGGAGTATGGTGTGATCAACAGTGTCAAACGCTTTAGTTAAATCAACAAAGAGGGCAGCACAGTATTTCCCTTGATCAACAGCAGATACAATATTATTTATGACAAAGGCAATTGCTGATGTGGTGCTGTGTTTTTTTCTGAACCCAGACTGGTAAGGACTTAATACAGAATTTCATGAAAGGAATGATTTTAGTTGATTGTTGACTAAAGTCTCCAGGATTTTAGAGAGGCTGGACAGTTTGGAGATCAGCCGGTAGTTGTTGAGTTTGTTTTTGTCGCTGCCCTTATGCAGAGGGACGATTTGTGCTGACTTCCAAACCTGAGGGACAACTCCAGTGGTGATTGAAAGATTAAAAATATAGGAAATTTGTTCCTTGATTAGAGGGGCACAGAGTTTTAAAAAGTATGGCTCTAGATTATCTTCTCCCCTTGCTTTCTTAATATCTATAGAGTGCAGAGCCTCCATTACAGCAGAGGAAGTGAAGGCCTGTATAGTAAATTTAGGGGAATGGTTGTGGGAAGTAGGAATATGAGCCAGCGGCCGGATATTAACAGTGTTTCCAGAGTACAATGTTTCAAACTGACTCCCAGAAGCAGCAAAATGGAGGTTAAAGGCACGGCAAATATCTGAAGTTTTATTTGTTTGGCCTTCATTTAAAGTAACATAAGAAGGGAGAGATGGGGAGGATTTATTTTTGTTTATATTCACTGCTTTCCAGAATTTTGATGGGTTTGAAGAGCAACTAGAAATCAACTCCTGGTGATAAGAGGTTTTAGCTTTTCTCAGTGAATATGTGCATTTATTTCTGAGTTGTCTGAATAAAAGCCAATGGGCTGCTGTGCCTGTCTTTCTTGCTAATGCCCAGGCTTTGTCCCTTTCCTTTAAGAGTAATGATAATTCAGTGGAGAACCATGGGCTTGATCTATCTTTAACCCTTAACTTTTTAAAAGGTGCATGCTTGTCAATAATTTCAAGAAATGTATTTGTAAAATATTCAAGTGCATGATCCACATCAGGTATTTCAGATGTTTGACATATATTACTGTTCACAATGTCATTAAAAACCTGTTCATTAAAATTTCTAAAATTTTTCTTAGAATTATAGAATTATATATTCTACACTTATACAACTTAAATCCTGGACCACAGCAGTATGACATGAAACAGCATTTGGCTCCCTACACTGAGTGTCATGTCAGAGGGAAATGCCATGGTCAACAAAAGGGAAGGTGAAAGTATAAGATTTGAAAATGGGGGAGAATATGCAGGGTTAGCTACAGACAAGAAGGTAGAGCAGTGATCCCTCATTATTTTTGATTGTATATAGAATAATTGGTTAAATCAATTCAAAATGAAGAAACAGACATAATGAATTATACAATAGCTAAACATCAGACATCTTTTAAACTGCTATTCACATCCTGCAGCTGATCCTGTTATCATTTATTGTCAAGTGGCTGCAAGGAATACAAAGAAAAAGAAGAATGATGAAAGACCTGGCATAGCAACAGGCTTTAGCTGCTAGTGTCATGGCGATAGGAGACACTCATGTTCTGCTCTATCTGAAGTAGACACTCTGATACGTCTAATCCATACTACAGCGTGCTGCTCTTCTGCCACTATTTCCCCTACCCTTAAGTACCTAGGCAGATAAGAGCAGCACCATTAGGTCCTTTCCTGCAACAGAGGTTGTCCCACACTCAAACAGAAGACAATACCAACAGACGAATAGTGCACTTAGCTATGTCTGTAATAAAAGTGCAATGTGTGTGAGATATGCATGCACCATTTTTTAGTGCCTCTCTGTAGGTTTGGCCCTTGACTAGTGGATAATCTTGTTTACAGAAGCATTCATTAATTCCAAAAATAATGAGAGCTTTACACGGTAAAGACACATTGCACACAAATGTGTTGGTAAATTCCAGCTTTTTCTTGATGTGAATTGAAATCCTGAAAATGTAGGCGAATTTAAAGAAAGGGTAACGATTACAGCTGTTACATACCTATTTTATGTTCCCGTTATCTCAGTTATTTATAGCTTCCCAGTGCAGAACCTATTGTTGGATCCCACAAATCACTGTAAGCCAAAGGAAGCGCTTTCATAGATTCCAGGATGTTTTGTTTCAGTGCCAGTATTTCATCTTCTATCACAATGTCTTCTGGTTAAGCCATGTGCAGTGAGGAAGTTCCCCACACAGAATTCTTTCTCCGGGGCATTACATTTGAGTCTTGGACCTCTCATACACAAGTGTTAGGCAGTTATTCCACTTAAACGATAGGGGCACAAATTCCTTTACATATCCTGTTCTTTATTATAAGAACCCTTTTTTCAGCTTTCTTAGTAATATTTTATTTCCTTCAACTACATTAGCCAAGAAAAACCATAAGATATGATGACAAAGGCTTGTGGAGAATGACAAAAACAACTCATAAATATAAAAAAATTTACTAGATCAAACAACTTTAATACCCAATATTTATCAATTTGATATAAATTCCCTGAGAATCGGCACCCACGCTGGCCCGGGTGTGTGCAGACGGAGATAGTTAGAGAGACAAAGGAGAGGCAGGGAGGGAGGCTGGGTCATGGTAAGATCTATGGGCTGTCAGTAACACTAATCAGGCTTTCCCCAGCAGCATTCATCTCTGGAGCCGCACCAAGAAAGAGCTGGGTGCTGACCAGCAGCCGTTCAGAAAGCCACGCTCACTGCTGTGCTGCAAACGCCCAGTGATAGCGATGGAAAAGGCAGATTATCTTTAAAGGAATGACACATGCTTTTGGGTTTGAACTTTTTTTAAATTCATTCTACCTTTGATTTCCTCTTTAAAAAAGAAAAGAAAATGTGCATTTCCCATGCAAATACAGAATCCAAAATCCTAATCTGTTAGGTTACAGGTGAACTGTAGCAAGGGATTTGTTTTGCCTGTTGTAGATCAATAAAGTTGATCTTATCTTATAAGAATCTGCGTCTAGAGATGAATTTTTAAGAAAGAGTAAGATAGACAATATTATAATGATGCCATAACGGTTATGCTTTTAGAAATGTGTGACTTTAAAGAGTTGAAAAACGAAATATTCAGACTTTCATTCTTTCATTCTTGTTGCACATTTGACTTTGTCAAAGTTGTACGCATTACATTTGAACGGATATGTCATTGGCATAAAAAGGCATGTGGGAGGCAGGGCGGGGGCCAAAGTAATCAAGGGAGCTGAAAAGCGTGAAAGTATCATTACTCATAATGCCAGATACACATAGGAAAGATAAATGACCACAAGCCATTGGCAACCCCTTAATACTCGATCCTGTTAGGCAGAAAGGAAGAGAAAATGCTTCCCTTTGCTTACAATGTTACATTATTTCAGATTATTGTTGCACATTTTGAACTCATACTGGAAGTCCAAAATGTAATGGGAAACAAGAAAAATGCAAGACAACCGCTGCCTGCAGCTTTACGGACAAAGGTCAGATTTATTTCACATAAACTCGCTGTGACTCTGTTATAAACATCCCAACATTTTCCTCTGTGTTATGGATGCTGTATTTGCAGAGTTGTGCTTGTCAAGATGAGGCTAGAAGCCTCGATACTGGAAAGACAAAACAACAAAATAAGAAAAACAAAAAGTGAAGCTGAAACGGCAGCAGGAAAAACACTGACTTTTTCTTCAATGCTGTGGTGGCTTTACAGGTGTTTTCTCCGCCTCAGGCTGAGTGCTACAGGATCTTAGACAGCACATCAGGATAGACAACATGTTCTGGGGGGGAGTTGATCAATTTAGGGAGAAAGGAAGTTGAACAACAACACACTTCACTACCACAACACTTCCTCTCCCCAGGAAAAGTAACATTTTGTAGGAATATGATAATAGAAATGGGAATGCAGCATATTCTGACAGCTTTGTCAAAATGTGTCTGTTCATACACAGTACACTGCTGAAGGTAAAAGGTAGCTATAATACAGTACTTTTTAAGTTATGTTACGCTAAACAGCCTGCACAGGAAAATCCAGTTTATTTTCTTTAATCTCACAACAATGCATGGGTTCAGAGGATATATCTTAGATTTTATTTAATCTGCTGTGAGGAGTTTTAATTTTGATATGAAACAGACTGAGATATACCGAGATTGACTTTTACTTCAGTTGTTTAGAGCCACGGAAAAGAATGGGGGATCGACATCCTCTTACTCTTATCTTTGGGTATATTTTAATATTAGGTTTGTATTTATATCAAATGTGTTTTCCCCACTGAATTAATTTAGCTTTTGCAACAAACAACTTACTCTGCCCGTGCATGGATAAATGGAGCACGGACACAAACACCAGGAGTAGGCTACGCCTCGCGTTTTGAAAAGTTCCACTTGATATTCCGTTATTTCCAGGATTTCAGCATCAGCTGTACATTAACAATATTAAAACGAAGCCATGAGAAGCTTCAGTTTGATTGGAGCAAGGTGCATTTACAAGAGGGCTGTACGGACAGTGGACCCTCTCTCTCTCTTTCTCTTTCTCTGAAGCTGATGTGATTCTGCGCTCTTGCAGGAGTCGAGAGGGAATGTTTTTTAAAAATGTAGTACAACAGCTATGTTGTACGGAGCCCTGAGCTCCTTGCACACGCCTGCACTCTCTCTCTCTCTCTCCCCCGCTTTCTCTCGCTCACGCAGCAATTTTATGAATAAATGAAAAATAAAGTAACATTTTCAGAAATATAGTTGGGCGGCCATAAATGTACAGTACTTACAGTAAATGTACACTGCCCAGGTATCATCTATGTGTGGGAAACACTGGTTCAACTACCCACTCACATGTACTGTCAGTTGAGATAGACTATGCAGAGTGTAACAAGTAATACCCTCTGTTTATCAGGTGTAGTGTGTGCATGATAATTCCATGTTGCTGCAATAAAAATATTGAAATGAGATGAACGCACTACTGACTTCTTTTTATTAGATAAAACAAAAATTAATGAGGTACTTCTTCACAGAGACAGTGCTTCAGTAAAGAAAAGGAGCACAACGTATTGCAACAAGTCACTGCAAAATAGAGTACATCTTTAAATTTTACAATATCAAATGTTGACTTAAGTACAAGGATTATATAATATTAAGATAAGATATAGAATAGGATATATTTATTCTCACTGTACGATGAATTACTGTTGGAGCAAACCAGTCAATGCCTGATAAAAAATAAATATAGAAAAATAAATACAGTACACATTCTATACCGGTGCAAAGCCTCTACTGATTCCTGACCCTACTCCTCACTTGTCATCAGGGTGGTCTATTTAGGAGCACTAAGTTGTCTGCTGCCTCCAAAAAAAACATGATTTAAGGCCACATTCAGTGAAACACACTTTTTAGAGGCTTTAACTCTCATGAACATGCCGTGCCAGAGCCATGACGGATGTCAATACATTTTCATGGCCAGCATGACATCGATCATAAACAATGATTTCTTTTTACTAAGGCTGGTGACACATTCACACTCCTCCCAGTGAGATTTCACTCTCCTGGCAGTTTTCTGAAGTTGTTTGGCTGCTCAGAGAGCAGGGGGAGCTGCAGAGAGAGGAAACAATAGCCTAAAGCAAAGAAACTCTGGGAAATAAAAGAAAGAGAGGGAGGTAGAAGTTAAAGGAATTACAGACACAGAAGGGGTGGAGCAGAAAAAGGGAGAACAATAAGAGTTAATTAGGGATCTTCACTTGGAGGAACCTAGAGGTTCATGTATCAGCACTAAAAGGCTGAATAACACTGATCTGAACAAATGTCAAATACTGGATATTACAGGCAGGATCAGTAAGAACCCTGTATGTAATGTTAAAACAGGTTTCTGCTGTGCCATAGCAACATCTCAGTTAGAGTTTCACATTGAATTCTGGCCATTCAATTATTTGGAAGAATCACAACATTCTTCTCGTGGATAATGAAATCTACTGGCCTGACTATGTAGCGATACTGCTCAAAGTATAATATATATATATCACTATTTCTGTCAGGAGATCAAAAATGTAAGTAACTGTGAAAAGAAGCAAATGTACAACATGATATCTAAAAAAAAACCTTAAGAGTTATACATCCCGAAGACTACTTTAGTAAAAATCCACGTCACTATGTTTTACCGTTTTGCATTTAGTAGGTAGGGTAACAAACAAGGAGTCGGGTCAACATTTCTGTGATAAATGACAAGCTGCGTCCATCATCAAACAACGGCTAGTCTGCTAAAGTGAGTGGGTGGGAGTGTTGTGCAGTTTTCGCAGGTCTCTGTTGAGTTGTGAGGAAACATTTGGCCGTGCGAAGGAAAGCTCAATGTCTACTTGTGATGAAATCTTAAAAGCGAGTGAAATTCAAGAGCAAAAGGACTTTACTATATGCTCACCTGGGGGCTCATTTATCAACAGTGTGTAAGCACGGTTCTGTGTAATGTGTGCGTAAGAACATTCCCACGCAAACAGTGGGATTTATCAACTTGTTCTTTTACTTAGAAATGTGTGTAAATATAAGCACAGCTCTGAGCATGCTTACGCACAGAATCTAGCAGTAGAACATTGGAAGAACTACGAGTGTCACAGCGCGCCAGAATCAATCCCAACGTAGATGCATGTTCAGAGTTTTCTTTAATTAAAACCCCCAAATAAGTGATTTGTCTAGTTTGAAACAGACGTGTTGCCTTAATTTGTTCCAAAACCTTAAAAAGTCCGCTGTGACAGGCGTTTGAAATGTTACATTATGGCTCGTTTTGCCTTATTAGATGATTTGGCGAACCGCAGTAAGGGCTTTTCAAAAGAGCACACTGATCTTTTTGGTCCAGCCTGTCCTCTTGTGAGCGTCACTGTTTGATTTTTTTCCCAGAGAGAGCTGTGCCCCCGATGACGCTGTAAATGCACCGTTCTTGGGTGAAATTGTGGATTATTCTGTTATGCTCCAGCTGCAAATGCTTCTCGCTTTTGTGCCGCGATGCATTTTATTTTTTGCACTGAGCTTAATATCAAACTTCATCTTAGTCTTTTCTCCTCTGACTTGTCACCTTCCCTCATGCATCATTTGTTATTTTGTTAGTAACTTCGACTAAGTGAAAAGACTAATCATTTATCTGGGTCACTTAGCGCGAGAGTTACTAACCTACTTTATTTATTTATTACCATTTTTTGTTCAACCTCATCCACTTCCATTTCTGTTATGTAGCCCCTTTTCTGTGCTCTCGTATTATTCTGCCGAGGTAAATATGTTCACGTGGTTTTTAAAGAGGTGTGTTGTTACCATAAATGGTTTAGTGGAGGAGTTTCTGAATGCAAATGTCGCCGAACATGCACGAGCCTGCTGGTTAAGAACATGTGAGATTTTGTAAACACTGATTACCTACCGATGTGCGTACGATCGCCGTCCGCATGTTTGATAAATACAGATTTTTTTGTAGAAACATTCTAAATTTAATTCATAAGACAGAATTTAGAACACGTTTTACACACTGTTGATAAATGAGACCCCTGAAGTCTAGAATCAAAACCATGATTGAGCAGGTGAGGTCAAAAACAAAATGAAACAAAAAATGAAATTATCGCTTCTGGCTTCAGGTGACGCCAAAGACAATAAAACTGAGAACCCTGAGAATATTAGTAAAGTTCAAATGTGCCAGTAGGGCTTTCGTTTCTGTAAAGTGGTTCCTTTGAATCAGCCATAAGGTTGAGGAAACTAACGTGTAATTTTCATTTAAAGCAGATGGAGGGGGGAAAAAACCTTATATCCTTATATTAGGATAATTGTGACAAAAAGATACCAGAAGTAAGAATACTTGTACTGGATGAAAAGTTTGTATCTATTGCCCTGCTACACAATTAAAAGTTATCTTGTTCCCCACTCTGGCATCACTTCATCAAGCAAAATCATATTTCGACTAGCTACTGAACTAAATCAACAAAGACACAACCACACATTACTCTGCTGCTATATTTGGCAATGTCATTCTTACAAGAAAGGGTTTGTACAATACAACTTTCTCCCTCCTATTCCCATGGCAACACCAATACACACACATCCATAGATTCTTTTTTTTTTTTTTTTTGAAGACAGCATTTTCACTTGACAGTCTCTCTCCTGCCACAGTGAGTTCTTTGACATGCAGACAGGATAACACAAATGACCAACCTGGATGTACAGCTGTGTTTAAAACAGCCAATCACATTACAGCAAGACAGAACATCTTTGTTTCTTCATGAGCAGAAGAGAAGCAAAGATTTTGCCATTTACCACAAAGATGTTTTTATCCAGATAAAATAAGAAGCATGTTAAAAGTCAAATTCTTTTTTTCAGTTGATTGATCTGAGCCTTTACTTTCCTTATTTTGAGTTACTACAAACACTTGTTTTTAAAATGAAAACTCGCATTCAAGGTGCATTGAGTTTTAACTGCATGATTGTCTGTATTAAGGTTTAAATCATTGCTGTAAAATAACAGATTGGAACCAGTCTTGGTAGGAAGCATGGATAGATTTTAGATAACGGTTGTCTTTGGTTTAATAAACTATAGAATATTTCAAGTTGTAATTTTTTGCGAACACCTCCCCTTTCATGTCTCCCCTCTAAAGTGCCATTTACACATTTACATTTTATAAAACTAATTTACAAGATGTGAAACACTTTTACAAGCGCTGAGAAAAATTTACATGTGGCAGAACACTTTTACCAGTCCCCAAACAAATTTACAAACGACAGAAAAAATGTAAAAATGTGTTTAAAAATTTAAATTTGTCTAAAATATGTAAAACTGTGTCACACTTTGTTATTTTGCTTAACACTTCCCAGCAACATTCCCCTCCACCTTCTTTGTATCAGCAAAGAAAAAAGTTGCCACCTGGCTGCATTTCTTCCAGCATAAGGTTTATAATTGGCTCTCACTTTAAAAAAATGTGATGTCCAGCAGGTGTGAAGTGGCAGTCCCATAAAACAGCTGGGCAGCAAAGACATTTCAATAAAGCAGAACATTTTTTTCTTTTCAAAATCATTTCATGATTGATGGAAAAACTGGAAATAGTCAGGCAATAAAGATCCATGGACTTGACCTCCGTGTCCTCAGTGGTAGTCAGCTTTTATACGATATATGAAAACAAAAAAGGGCCACAGCACAGTGTGCAGACCAGTCAATAATCCAATAAGCAGAAGGACAGATGAGACAAAGTCAGTGACGAGTGAGCTGGTCACACTGAGGCTGTGTTCATCACCAGAGTGTTTTATCCAGAGGAGTTCCTGCTCAAAGAAAAATGTCAAAGCCAATGCATTTCTGTTTGGCACAGCAGAGACTAAGCTCACACTGGCATAGTAATGACTCTGAAACCCATCTTGTGCTCAGACAAATGGAAGACAATCAGGCTTATAGAGTTGGGATGTAAGAGGGAAGACAGCGGTGTGAGCGTACTCAGTGAGTCGTGTGCAAGTGGTCACTGAACTCAGATCTACCTTTCCCTTCTGTCAGTGCCGATCAAGGCACTCAAAAATGACTCACAAGACTGGCATAACACTTCGGAGGATTTAGTTTGCCCCGATATGTTCCATACTTTTGTAACAGTCCTTCCACAGTTGACTATGTGACAGAGGCATGAGCAGGAAACATGGATAAACTTGAGGAAATGTTTTACATCTTAACCAGAGTTTGATAAAAGTGTCATTTTTATGTTGCAGGAGACGCAATTAATTATAGTTTAAAAGTAGCAGTGCCTTGACATTCTGTATGGACTAGGAATATGAGGCAGAGACTGCTCACTTTCAAAGCTATAATGACACCTATAAACGGAAGTAAATTTACAAAACTAGTGGTTATTTGACAGCTGGAAAAGCAAAAAAAAATCTTGGCAGTTATTTTTCTCTACTTACTATAACTGCGCATTTAGTGCATCTCATGAGTGCTCTGTTTTTGCTGTAATAAAAGGCTTTCTGAGTAGCTGGCTTTCTAGAAACTGCTGGTGATTACTTCCTTTCAGTTCAAGATAGATAGATGTAGGATGAATTAAGAATCACCAAAAGCCAATGATAATGCTCTATATATAAAAGGTCATATAAGATCTCTCTGAAGAAGCAGAAATGGAAAGTTTAAGACTATGGCTTCAAAGGAGAGACAAGAACTTGAGGAACCTAGAAGCTACTTAGCATGATAGGTGGCAGGGAGCGGCAGAGAGGTGTCCCTGCCACTATCCCCACCATCCTGAAGTGTTCTGGAATGAATGGGGTGAAGCATCACTGAAGGATAGCTCCCAGTTGCAGACCATGCACCAGAGATGCAGGTATAAACACAAACCTGTTTACCAAACTTAAGCAGGAAGTGCTGGATGTAAACCTCCACAATTCAAAGCCGATACAAGAAGGTCACTGGAAGCGTTATTCTAATATAATTTTCATTATACATAAAAAGGTTTACATCTTATAACCCCATTGAAAACTTCCTAAGTACCTTCAGAAGTCAGACGTTTCCAAAATCAATTATCTCACAATCAAACAAATCTATTTCGTTTACATGGGTGCATTGTACAAAAAAACTTGATCAGAAGTCACTCAAGAAATTGAGCCAACCACAATACCCATAATTATCCCACCCATAATTATGGCACTGTAATTATATAAGAAAACTGAAAAAATAACAATAACTTGACTCAAAGCAAGTTATTTCAGTGGTATTCATGCTGCTGCTTCTACCTTTGAAACTTTTTAGTATAATGCCTGGCCTGCTGACACAGGAACCCAGCGGTAGAGCAGAAGTCATTAGCCCTTTGTTCCAGTGAAGACTGCACAGCATCACTGCACGGAAACTACTCCACAGCCACTTGACAAAGGCATCAGGGCCAGAATGTAAAATAGCTGCAAATAAGGCCAGATTTTTCTTTTTTTTTTAATGCTGTTTATGTGCTGCTGTGGACACTGATTTTATACATGCTCATAGTCTGCTGAGCAGATGACTCACAAAGTCTAATGAGGGGAGGACAGCCTCTTTCATAGCAACAAATATGGTTTAAAATCTGCAGAGCATGACTCTGAGGATGGGGGTCTGCTGCAAAAAAAATGAGGTCAAGTCAGGTCTATCAAAATAAGATGATTCCCTCATTGGGCGAGTGCATCTCAAACAAGCATAGAGTGTAGTCAATCCAAACTAGCTCACTTCTTCCAGTACTGTGCCTTTCCATTGAGATTTGAATTCTGACATCTGTGTTTGTTTTAATCTCAGAGCAGAGGTCTTTAAACACGTCTCTGATTGGTGAACATTTATGCTTACTGATTTGTTGTGTTAGAGCTAAAGTCAGATAAGAAGAATTGAGTTTTGTTTCAAAGGTAT
The DNA here is from genome assembly GCF_963584025.1 of Labrus mixtus. Lineage (NCBI taxonomy): Eukaryota > Metazoa > Chordata > Actinopteri > Labriformes > Labridae > Labrus > Labrus mixtus. Next base: position 12,699,299 of record NC_083619.1, read on the forward strand.
CTGATCCAACCTTCACAACAGAGTCCTAAGTCTCTGACTAGACTCTTCTCCTCTGTTGCCCCCCGGTGGTGGAATGAACTTCCAAACTCCATTCGATCTGCAGAGTCACTCTGCACCTTTAAGAAAAAGCTAAAGACCCAGCTCTTTCATGAATACCTACTTACTTAATGATGATGGTCTCCATATTATTGATGATGATGATGGTTGTGACGATTGTTTTTGTTTGATAACGACGACTTATAAGATGGTTTCTATACTGATTAGAGCTCTCAAGAACTGCCGTCAATGTTGTGCTTTGCCTCTGTGCAATGCCTGTCAGCACCTGTGTGTCCAATCAGACTCAAAGCTGATCGTTTGCTCTTACTGACATTGTTCCTTTTTTCTAGATCCTTGCTTGTGTTGTACTTACTCTCTGATGTACGTCGCTTTGGATAAAAGTGTCTGCTAAGTGAATTGTAGAATTGTAGAATTGTTTCATTTCCATATGAAATAATTTCAAACCAAAAAAGGAGGACAGGAGATTCACCGGCTAGTTTCAACTACCGTTGCATTCAATTGCATCACTTGTACTTCACCTTTGCAGATAAACACAAATACATTTCATTTAAAACTTGTTAAAAATAATTTTGTATTAACCTGAGAAAGAAACTAACATCTCAGTCTATAGAGAAGGTGGAAATGTCCTTTTTCGGTCAAAATAACGTGTTTCAATTAACAAAATGAGTGTTTTGCCTGGAAAGCCAAACTAGAAACTCCAGGGAAAATGCCAGAGTGTAAATTCCTCTGAAATGAAGCCTTCAACCATGGTAAAAGAAAATGAATTCAACAGCGTGACAAAACCACCTGACACATACAGTGTGAGGTGAAGGAGCATGCAGACCGCAAGGGTCGCTGAACAGTAGGAAACGATTTAATAGAGGAACCATTTAGGAGTGAATGAATGTGTACATGTGTGTTAAAAAGACAAAGACATCAGGAATAGGGAGAGGGACAAAACTAGTCAGTCAAAAGATGAAACGGGTCATTTCCTTTTTTCCCCGCATAGAATTTCCATCTCTCTGCACTATCTCCACACCCACACTCAGCCCCATCACATTTTCCTCGGCTTTTGGTTCTTGATTTGAATTTAGACGGGGTACAGTGAGCAGAGCACACGGCTGAGGTTTACGGCGGTTGATTTGTCCTGGCTACCCTTGGACTCAGTCAGAGGGACAGAATTCTGTTGTTTTTTTCCTTCCAGGTGGGCCGGGCAGCAGGCAGAGCAGAAACAGAGAGTGATGTAAAGGTTAGTTTTGTGTTTCCAGGTAGCCTAGATGTTTAAAACACTGCTTATGCATTCACAACACCGTTCAAGCCCTTATTCAATCGCTCTCTTCTATCTACTAAAAGTAAAAAATGCCCCAAATTATAGTATATAGTGTATATATATATAGAGTATATATTTGTGTGGAACTTAATGTCCCTAAAAATGATGTCCATTTTGCTCATATATCATGCAAACCAGTGGGTTCAAAGCTTTAAAGTAAGGTCATGATGGTCATGCAGTTCATAAAATGTTTGTAAAATGTCCTGCTGCAGTGTGTCCTCACAGGGAAAGTGCTGGAAGTGTATCCGTCTTTGAGCATGGAAGACAGTGCTAGCTATATCAGAAGGAAGCAGAAGTCTCTAGCCTGGTGATAGCCATCAACGGGCTTCAAAAGCCCTGTGCAGTAACAGATGGGTTACGTCCCTCAGGCTTCATCCACTATTATTAACAGTCTATAGTCTCTACCTAGTTCAGTGCCGAAGGTCAAGCCAAACTTCAGACTGTGCAGAACCTTGCAACCAGGCTGCTGAAAAACCTGTCTTAAAACCTTCTCTTTTTCTTTTACATACTTGCCCATGCTTGACAACTACTCTCACTTGCACTGACGATCTGTGAAGAGGATGTGTGTCAGCTCTTTCAGAGACAGAAGATCAGGAATGCTCCAGGACCAGACGGTGTGTCTCCCTCCTGTCTTAGAGTCTGTGCTGAGCAGCTGGCCCCCATTTTCACACAGATCTTCAACACATCTCTGGAGCTGTGTAAAGTGCCCTCAAGCTTCGAAAGCTCCACCATCATCCAGGTCCCCGCCCCCAGAAACCCTCCATTACCGGAATGAATGACTGCAGGAGCGTCGCCCTGACGGCTGTAGTCATGAAATTGTTCGAGACTGGTGTTGAGCACCCTGAAGGACACCCTGCTGCACCCCCTGCTGTTTGCCTACCATCAATCAATCAATCAATCTTTATTTGTAAAGCGCCAATTCAAGTGTTATCTTGAGACACTTTGCAAAAAGCAGGTAAAAAGACCATACTCTTTGTTATGTTACAAAATGCAGGTAAAAGACCTACCAGGTGATGCCACTGCCACACTGGACACCACTGTTTGGAAGAAGCAGACAGGTCTTGTTGCTCTACCGTGTCATGTTGCTACTGTATATAACTCTTCTTCTTCTTCTGTGTGTGTTTTGTAATCTCTACTTCTTACTTTGTTGTTAAATAGCGGTTAGCAAACAATTACGAGAAGATTACCACCACCTGGATTAGGGTGTGAACACTGCTATGTGTGATTGCCTTTTTTCTCCACTAGATGTATTAGTCGTGTGACAGCATGCAGCGATACGTACCAAAATAGTTCAGGAAAAAAGACAATAACGGTTACAGGCCTAGGCAACAGTAAACAGTAAACAATTGTAAAACCTTCAATGAGAAGTGATGCTCTAGAAAACAAAAGGAACTGTCCGGCTTTCTCAAAAAACTTTTTGCCGACAGTTTCTTAGGCATCATGTCATAAAGAGAACAATGTTTTGCATGAGCTAGTGGTTTTATAATTGAGAGTAAAATGAGATGTTTGTTCTCCAGAGCCTCTGCGACAGAACATGAAATAAAACATTTTGTTTCCTCTTTGATAGATTACCATCTGCCCACTATTCCCACAGCACGATTCTTCAATCAGACACGACCATAGATCTTTCCAGATAAATCCCCCGCTCTAATACTGTAAGGGCTGGATGGAGGGACAGAGAAAACAAATCTAAAATCTAATTTAACTCACAAACAGTACAATGTGTACATCAGATTACGATCAAATTGAATTTCCTACTCTCTGTCTCCCAAGTTGCGTTTTTCGAACATCCACTTATACACAAACCTCCCTCAGTTCCTATGTTTGCCTCAATATGACGAGATGTCAGCAGGGGCAGTCTGTCACTTCCATCTTTTCTGTGTCTTCTGACATTTCCATTTCCAGATGGGCGGCTTCACATGCATTTGCAGTAACAGTGTTTCTGAATAGAATAGACACTTATTATCAGCATGTAATTTCCCACGTTAGAAAGTCATACATTTCCCTTGGGCTGGCTCTCTAAAAATGCTCCTTCAGTTTTACATACTCACATGTTTTCATCTTTCTTTTCTTGTGGCACCCTGACAAAAAAAAAAATGCGTGCAGGCTTATGATGTTATTTGCAAAAGCTCAGTTTTCCCTGCAGGCCTGCGTTTTAAGATTCATCCCTTCTAAAGGGATGATGGAGGGGCCATTTTTTAGGTTAGATAAACAAAAGTGTATCTCGGTTAAAGAAGCTGTCATAAAGAGGAAAATGCGTGTTTATTTTGTGTTGTTCTTTTCAGGTTAGAAAGACAGAAAAACAAAGTTTAAGTAACCTTGTTAATCTGAACTCAACTTCACCATCAATAAGTCTTGACATTAATTAAACCTTATCCAATCAGGAGTGAGTATTGTGTACCTTTAAATCCGCCCTTATTCTTTGTGAGTGACAAAGGGTCATCGGGGTCGTAAGCTTTATAGCAAAGCCACAAGGTTGACCAGCTAATCTCACCGGTATTGTTTTTATTGGTTTTACACACAATGCTTTAAATCCTTTACGGTACTTTAAATAAACTATAAGTATTAAAAACCGAACAGAAAAATCCTCCACACAGAGCAGTGGAACCATGATCCCATATTAGTAACAACTAAAAAGCTGGTCAATTACAGTACTTTTGTTACAATTAGTTCTAGTATTGGAGACAGCTGCATCCTTTAAGTTTTTTTTCTTAATACTAGTACTAGAATATACTTAAAAACTGCGTTTACTTTCACAACTCAGTCTATGATATTATCTCTTAGTCAATGATCATCTCCATTCGCACAGTCTTACCCCTTCAGTAACACTCTCTCATACACTGTGTTCCCTCTCTCGTGTTTTGTTCTCTCTGTCTCCCATTAAAGGATGATGACATTAAGGTTTCCATTAGTTGAGGACCAAAGAGAGAGAGGGGGAAAAACAGCTAGCGGACAAACTGTTAACACAGCAAGGTCAGCAGATAGCCATCGGACTGTTATCAGGAAAGGTCACAGCCATAATGCCTGTGTGTGTAAGTGTGCATGCTCATTCAAATCTGGATAAATGATGGTTATAAGGGCAGGTCAGCCAAAGCCCTCGGATGTAAAGGATAATTCTCAGATCTACATTATTCTTCACAATGTTTAGTCCTCAAATAAAGCTTGTGTTTCTTTAGTTGTGTCCATATAAGCTGATAGAATCCGAGCTGTGAGGCAGGACGTTGCTGAGGGATGGGACCATAAGCAGTTTGTCTTTATCACACTTTGTTCCTCGAGGCTTGAAACAAACCAGACAAATAGCACGGCTGGAACACTTCACTATGGCAACATGAGCAAAGCAGAAGGTGAAATTGTGGATGCTGTAGAGGTTTGAGTTCGAGTCATATCATTCAGTACAAGTGATTATTTGGCTTCACTGTTGCTGTAACTTAAAACAAAGCAGCCACGTCTGGAAATACTGAGATCATTTCAACGTGAAAAGTGCCACAAAAAAAAATGCAGTTCCTCAAATGGCCACTAGAGGCTGGTTCCAATTCAAGTCAATCCCCATAGAACCTAATGTTTAAAGGACTGACTTTAGAGCACAACACAATACGTTTTCAGCCTTGTAAATTGATTATTGAGACATTGTTTTGAGTACATTGTTTTGTATGTGGTTTAAGAGATGTGTCTATGAATAATTGAAACAAATCTGCAAATGACTGTTCTGTTCTGTTAACAGAGCAGCAAAGAAGTCTGTGATACAGTATCATTTTTTTTTTTCAAGCCCATATTCGCAGGTATCGATGTCTGTTTTCACCATATTCAACCTTGTCAAGTTGCCACTAGCTCTAACAAGAAAGATGGCCAAGATGTTGGTTGCAGCACCACAGCACCCATAATCACCCAGAACGACCTGAAGGTTATTGCAGCTTTAATACCAATGCTGCAAAAAAAAAAAACCTGGCATGTTTGTATAAAATCATACAAACATTTTGCTTCATAAAGCCAGTCAACAAAACAATGGGTTACAGAACAGTTGCTTTGTCCACTTTCCCCCCCCCCCCCCCAAGTCTTTAATTATACATATGAACTAATTTGATGATAAACTGCTGTTCCTTTCCTTTTTTCTAGAGCTGGGTCTGTTATTCATTTGTCACAAGAACAACTTACTCTCTGTGAACCTAGCAAGTTCTTATAAACTTTTAAAGAGGTTCAAGGGGAGGCACTTCAGGAGTGTGCTTCTGTTGTGTCTCAGCGGTGTCGTAATATGATATAAATGTACCCCACAGGCAATTAAAGAGAGTCAAGTTAATTCCCACTGTATAAAGGTAGCTTTAGTGTGCATGCTTGTTTACTTTGCAGATGCTCAAGTTTGCAATGTCCCATACACCCTCTTCTAGTACGTCCTTAGTGCTTGGTTTCCTTTCACTCTCCTGTAAAGTGTTTTCGTCCTCTACCTCTTTCAGTCTTTTTATCGATCCTTCTATTTTCAGCCTCATCGTCACTCACACACTCCAATAGCATCAGCACGGGTGGCAACCCTGCCATCTGTCCTCTTCACCCTCCTTGGCTGTTTGCTGCTTGCTAATTTGCTGCTTAATTATAGAAATGCAGCAGTACAGTCTCTTCATAACAGAGGCTGTGTTTATTGTCTTTGGGAAAAGCTGACTCTAATGAACTCATCAACCATTTGGCGTATACGCCAGTCAGTCAGCCAGAGTGTCAGGGGAGAGATTTAAGGACATACATAAGTACCTTCAGTGCAGTTCTTTATTCTCAGCCAGGCAGGTCATTACAGGGAGAGATGAGTAGCTTCTGTAATATTGCTTGGGCAGCTGAATTGCCTATGGTGTTGTGAAGCTAGTTAGCTCATCTGTGAAGGCCTGTATATGCCCCCAGACGGGTTTATTGCAGATCATGTATGTCTTCATCAGGCCATTATGAACAAAATGACTCAAATTTTCGGTGAGAAAATGCAGTAAACAGAATTCTCTCTTGAGATTCGTCTTTTACATTTAGACATCACTCATGTCAATTTTCTGTGAGAAAATTTCATTATAAGACAAAAAGATAACACCTAGTAGAACCCCAACAGAGTGTCTGTAACTCGCAATTAACACACACACATTAACTCCGTGCGCGCCGTGGTCCGTCAACACCACGGTTTTGCTCCGTCGGACGGCTCACGCCCATTCACACTGGATCCGTTTCTGCGACGTCAGCGCAGCGGAGTGCATCCATGACACATCACAGGAGAACTACAAGATCCCGCGGGAATAAAGAGAAAAACATGCAAACAACATGTTGCTTTGTCTTTCTGATGATGTATTGTTGTTAATTCGGTTCCTGTTTTGACGTAATGTTGATAAAGTGATGAAAAATACGATCGCGAGTCCGTATATTATGTTTTATTTTGAAATTGACCGGATGCTCTGTGTGTTTCCTTGTCTGACTTCCTGTCCGGGCTGTCATATTCTGTCCAGCTTGACGTGTGCCTGCAGCGTACTCCGGTGAAAATAGACTCGCTGCGTATTTGAAACAGAGCAGAGCGTAGTGTCGTCGGTGGCACGCGCCGGAGACGGACCGCAGCGCGCCCTGTGTGAACACAATGATTGACTAGAGTGACAGCTAAGTACGACGTAGTGCGCAGTGCTGACGGCACGCACAGAGTATGTGTGAATTGGGCTTAAGTGTAAGAAATAAACAATGAGGTTTCTTTATAAAACAAATCCCCTTATTGTGCTGAAATCTCTAGTAATATGATTCAAGTTTGGCATTTAAATGAAGTCTGTAAATTGTCTGGAAAGTATTTAATCAGGAATTAAAAAAGTAAACAGGGGGCGCTGGTGGCAAAATCGTTAGTGCGAGCGCTCCATGTATGGAGGCTGTTGTCCTCCAAGCGGGAGGCCTGAGTTCAAATCTGACCTGTGGCTCCTTTCCCGCACGCCATTCCCCACTCTCTTTCCCTGATTACCGACTCTATCCACTGTCCTATCTCTACAATAAGGAACGAAAGCCCGAAAATAAATAAAATGCAGTAAACAGAATTCTCTCTTGAGATTCGTGTTTTACATTTAGACATCACTCATGTCATCGTATTATTTCTTGCAAGGAATAATAAAAAGAAGTATCTATAAGAGTATCAATAAGCAGTGGGAGGACAATAAAACATTACAAATCCATAATATACAACACTTCATATTTTATTAGACAGTTTGTCCAAGAAAACTAAACTAACTATTAGTTTTGATTGTTAATAAATTAGACACATATTGCAAAAGAAATGGTGATAAAAAAGGGGTGAGCCAAAAATAAGTTTCAACCAAGCGGCAACCTCCGGTCTTGAAAAATGAAGCCAATGCGGAAGAGCAAAATCCTGCGGTACGTTGAGTGTCCACTTGAGGCCGGCTTCTCAGCATAAATGAACATGTTTACAGCCTTGTACAAATAACAAAAGAAGTCTGATTAGTTATTGTTATCACTGGCAGACACTGTACCTGGGGTGAATATTTTTTAAACCGCTCAGTTATGATTTTATGGACCACACATATTATCCTTAGTAGAGAAGCTGACATGATTGATAGGTGGGCGAGATGTAACGGTTTGTCGAGAGGCTTAAAACCCGACTCAGGTCCGGCTCTCAGCCTGTCGTTAGGTTGACGTTAGGCTGAGAGACGATTTCCAGCGGCTGCTGACGATGAGCCTCCGGAGCCCCCGTTGTAACAGATAGCTGACGTCACTCTTTGTCCATTAATATTTACAGTCTATGATGTCAACACAAAAATATTAACGTATTAACGTCTTCATTTTCAACAAGAAAAACAATTCAGCCAAAAAACAGACTGAAACTGTCTTAAATGGCATCAGTAGTTGAAAATGCAGTAACACTAACTTAAATCATTAACAAATCATAATAATGTTGAAGTCTCTTTTGGACCTGTAAGAATAAAGACCACACATCTTTCCACTTTGATAACATTGTGTTTCAGCTGAGGTTATTTAGACCTTGGGGTGCAGGTGGGGTGGCAGATGTCTGACGATGCAGCTAATCAAACATCATGCTCGGTCTAATGGCTGAATAATTGTCCCCGGCTTAGCTGAGGTCTGATAATGCCCTATCAGCCCGGAGTCGTCTTACAGAGCAGACAGGCAGAGAAAGTAACGCAATAGGGAGAGCGCACAAATTTTATTAGAGATGATAAAGAATGGATTCATAAGTCAGGCTGGAAATAGCAAGAACCAGAGAGCTGCAAAGCTTGTCGCTGTGAAAAAATGGCTCTCATCCTCTGACCTTTTAGAAAAGGAGCGGGAGAGAGAGAAGATCTCATTGTGTGTGGTGAGGAAATGTTCCCTTGTGTGATGAATTATTGCCCCACCCTCGGTTACATTTAGACTTATGAATTTCCCTTCCATAAAAGCCCAGAGAAAAGCTAGCAAGTGAACACAAAGGCAGACTTTAAGTGTTTAATGTTCAGATCTTTAATTAGTTAAATTATTTGTTAAGCTAATAAAGAAATGCATTAAAATGCTGTTAAAAGGCGCCTTTCACACAAGTTGCTCAAGGCAGTTACCCTTTATTCTCCCTGGCTGCTGTGTTAAATGTACAAACACAGAAAGAGAGTCTTTAACTAATCTGGCAGTGGAGATAGTAACAGAGAAGAATGAAGTTCTTTGTAAATGGTGTAGCCAGTAGGACGAAAAAGGGACTGAGTGTGGTTGTACAGTGGTAGCATAATAATTCAGTCTGTATTAACAAGGGTCATAACGGTTCACAGAGGTCCAGTTCAGTTTGAACCTGGTAATGTCTTCGACTGTTACATGTTACATGTATTAACAATTTCACAAAATGAATAAAATGACACACAAATAAAGAATAATAGGTAATAATTCAAAAGTTAAAACATCTCTCTTCTGATTTGATGTGTTTAGCTTAGTGAAAGTATCAATTCATTCAAAAGGCCCTGTAGCTCCAAAGTGAAGCATATGAGTGGTGATGTCAAATTGTATTTGGCTGATTTATCAATATTAAAACTGTTTACTGATCAGAAAAGCTAATTGTCTCTTTCACACTCACAGGTTTTTGTAAATGCAATAAAAATAAAAGAAACTGTCAGAAATGCTTGCCTCCTCAAAAGCTTGCCTCCCACAACCAAAAGAAAAACAGTGCAAATCAAAAAGAGACTGATTTTGGAGCTGGGATTTCCCCATGCTGAGTAAAACTGAAATGTTTCCTCCACTTTTCTCTGGTAAAAGCAAATTAAAATCCCCTTGCTTTCTGGCAACATGCCACAAGCGCTTTGATCCAATAAGACATTTTAAATAAGCTTAAAAGCATCTTGGTGAAAAAGCTTACAGTGTTTGTATAATAAACACTTTTTGGCACTGAATATTAGATCACAGTGTCAAGTTGTGTTCTTCAGATCCCCTATAAAAATCCACAGCATTTAAAAGAAGAATGGGACAGAAGCCTCTGTGCATTCTTTAAAACAGAAACTAATCCTATTGGCTGTTCTTTACAGTATTCACTGGTACACAATCACTGTGTTTGCTGCATTATTCACAGTGGTGAGTAATGGTTTGTGCAGCAGTATAATGCATAGTATCGCTCTCCAACAAACTACACATCATGACACATATCTACAAGCAAAAAAATATTTTCAGTCAGACAATATTTTTACTTTTAAATGAGCAGATATGACAGAGTAGATTTCTATTTGTGCAGGTCACAATGTGTTTAGTGTGTTATGACTGTAATGTGTGTTTTTATTATTATTATTATTATTACAGATCAACAATATATTATATTATGATATAATATAATATATAATAAATAATATATTATATTATTGAACTGCCTCAGTGGGATTTGTGCTGTTTTCTTGGTTGTAGGTGTCTCTGTCTTTGTGCTGTTCTGCAGGTGCCTGCCTGTGATTGGACAAGACCTGACTGTCCACACCTTCTGAATTTCTGTAGTTATTTAGATTATAATGTACAGATGTCACTAGGGTTATTCACTGTTCTCTAATGTCAGTCAGACCTGACATAGTTCAGTTGTTATTAGAACACCAAGTACAGCTTGGAGAGTGTCAACTGTTCTTCCTGATATCTGCAAGGATGTTTGGTAGACTTGTTGTCTGCTCCAGTGTTATAGACGTCACAGCTTAGTCTAGGTGGGTCAATGTGACCCTGATAATGGTAATGTCTTTAGGATATATGCGATGCCTTTCGAGAAGTTCGGGAGATGTGATTGAGCAAGACACGAGAACAGAAGTGTGATGTTGAATCATGTCTCCTCGAGTATTCATCTGATGTATAAACTTTCATCAACGTAAGCCATCTGAGTCATCTGAGACTTATTGTATGGAGTCAAGTCTTAGTAATTTCTTCAACACCTTCCAAGGATTAAAGGGGAGCTGTTGCTGCGTGCTTGCAGGTGAACGGGAGCTGATGGCGCAAACTTTAAAATAGAGCTGGGAAAGCCAACATGCATCTTCTTCTTCCTCACATCCAATGCGACCCTAGAGAGAATTGTATTCATTGACAGCGTCAAGCAGATTACCTTCTGAGATTTAGTTTCATGGTATAAATATTGTTATTTTAATTCTGATTTCTTGAAGCAGTCCTGGCAGGTGAAGGGAAGATATTTCTTTTGATTAATATTTTCTTCTGTTTTTCTTTTAGGGAGTTAAACGATTGTATTTCATTTATTTATTTTCTTACGAGGTGAGATAGTCTGGATTTTGGTGAAGACATTCTAATTTATTGTTTTGGCCTGTGCTCACCCTGAAGTTTAAGTATTTTTGTGTGTAGTGAGAAAATACATTAAATAAAGGTAGACTGCAAACTTGTTTTCTTTTGGGTGATCATTGGGAGTAAGGAAGGAGAGGGTGATTTTTGTGCTGTGTCTGGTTTCCCTGAGGCCGGTAACACACTGCAAACACATTTACTTTTTTTAACCTCAAAATCAGCCGCATAAGCTTTACCAGCTAATTTAATTCAAGACAGTCATCCTGATTTGAGCAGGACCATTTGAAAATGAAACACTGCACATAATCAAAGCACTTCCAAAGTGCTTTTGGTAAAGATGATTTTACTTGTGTTTTTACTGCATCCCATCGACAGTTTAGAAGTGGCTTTAAAGTTTTGTAGCCGGTGGTGAGTCACGCTTCAATAGAGTTCAGGCAGCAGCTTATTGATGCGCTAAGACTGCCGGCGTCACTCACCGGCTCCAACGGCCAAAGGCAAAAAGCAATGGTGCAGGATTAAAAGAGGACAAAACTGAACTCTATATTTCTAACACAATGGAGAGCGCCTAGGTCACGTACCTAGGTTAGCATGTGGGTGGTTTTTGTTCACACATCTTCACATCATATTCTCCTGAGTTAGTTGTAAGAGATCATAAACCCAACTCTACATTAATCCCAGTGATCAGTGTTGGATGATGGCTGCAGTGAGTTTCTGCATCTCAAGCATACATTTTATCAGCATATGTCTATTTATAGTCAAACATAAATATAAGTCAGTGTGTGACTGCCGCCTGATTGGCATCACAACAGATAGCAGCAACTTGCCTGGCAGGTGGTGTTCTATATGCCAGCAGCTCTGGAGCTGCACACTGTTTTCATAAGGCTACAGTATAGTCCAAAAGCACTCGCACAACCTCTACTGCTCAGTAAGATGCCAGCAGAGGGCCCCTTCTCAAGAGTCTGGGTTAAGTTGATCACTGCAAAGGTTATAGCTATTTAAGGATCTTGAAAATGCTCTTAGTCTGGCTCCTTTCCTGAGACCAATTTGCTTGAGACCTACAGAAACAGTTGCTCCAGAACACAGCAGCTAAAGTACAGAAGCAACCTAACACCTTAAAAAAACAAAAATGTGGATCTTGGAGTGAGCCCAAATCCAGTTGGAACCATATAATTGGCTGTGATTATGGATGGATGTATTGTAGAATGCACCAATACTTATTTTATTATGTACCAATAAGCTATCTGCATTTTAAAACACAGGAAACTGTGTTGACAAAATCTGCCTCTATATTGTTTATGACCACCTGGGGTTTCAGTAAACTACAAAAAGTGATAATGAATTACAAGGTGGTATAACATTATTTATAAAACAGCTGATTATGTTGGGTTTTTTTTGTTATGATTTGTGGTCATGTAGCAGGACAGACACCACTGTAGAAAAGTTGGGGTATAGGCAAGGGGAACCTTTTTGTATTCATTTACATTCGATGCTGCAGAGCGGTGGAGTTAGTTTCCTAAAATCCCTGTTGGGAAGCAGACTTGAAAATGTTATTAAACTTCAGCAGCACAGTTTTCATGGAGCCTGATGATTTTAGTGCTGTGTCTTTCTACCTGCCTTTGTAGCTCCTCTTTCATGCAGTGATGTTACTTATAAAGGCTAATGTTCTAAGACATTATCTTAAAAGCTGCCTTATCAAATTCTGCTCTACGGCTGCCTGAGGGGGGAAAACTGTGTCCTGTGCTGTGTGTGTGAGAGAGTGGGTTTGTGTGTGTGTGCAGGCGTTGTGTGACTTTATGGGTTGATTCCAGCCTTGTCATCACAAAAACACATGAAAAGCATGTCCCCAAAGTTTAGGGATGCATTGAGAAATGTCAACCCTTTTGCATAGTTTAACATGAATAAATCAAATCCTACCTATTTTACCTGGGATCAAAATTTTAGCAATATACGGTACAGTATTGTAAAGTACAGTATATTGTTGTCTTCGACAAATTTGCCAGTGCTGCACACTTTCAGCTGCCTCTACAGTATAATCCATGAGTTAAAACAATAGAAACAAACAACAATTAATTGACACCCATAACTCTAATCTGACCAGGGAAACAACAACACAATATACAAAGTATATTGTATGCAAACCAATACAGTAACCAATGCTGTAATCGGACACTATAACATACCATTATATCATCTAAAAATGTAAATCACGTACCAGTCAAAAAATATCAGTTCTCAATTCCCATCCCCTTAACATCACCTTCTATTTTCTGCATTATGTTAGATCATTTCTTAAAGGTATGTGCAGGTATTTAAAATACACACTATGCCTGATTGACCACGATGTTAGATACATTAGTAAACATCCTATGTGTATACATGCTGATAGTGTTTATCGGCCCTGCTCTGCCACCACCCTTGATGGAAAATAACGTGTCATGTTGCTGCAATAGCATTAGTGTGTTTGTTTGCTTGTGATAATACCTACAGTGTATTCCCGAGGGCACAAAAGACTCACTGGCCATCTGAAGTTCTATTTAAAAAAAAAAATGGATTTGATGCTACTACTGGAAGACCAATAGACAGTGACACTTTCATAATGAAATGGCCATGTAGAAACTACACAGCTGGGGAAATAAATGTGCTTTTTATAACTCCTTAGCTGATTCACACTTTGGAAAGGAAACTGCAGGAATTTGAAGGAAAACAAGAACATTTTGTGTTTCATGACAAAGTAAGTCTATTCATGCAAAGATTTTTTTCATCATCGAAACTGCTTAACAAATTTCTTCCTGTGTAGTTTGTCCATACCTGCAGCAAATATTTAACAGATTTGGTCTGAAGTTTTGCAGACTTTTGAAATTACAGTATAAACTGTAATTTTAAAGAAATCAATTTCTGTTTGAAACAACTTAAGACTGTCCACTGATTCTTGATACTGATTAACTCTGCTTTATAGTGTCCACACTCAGTCACCACAGCTGATAACTGATCACAACATTTAACTATGCAACCTTGTTTCCATTTTAAACACAGCTCATTTAAATGTATTTTAGTTTTATTTTATCTTATTATTATTAACCTAAAATCCTGGGTGCACATTGTGAAGAAGATACAAAGCCAGAGCAACACTGTCAGCAAGCCGCACCTGTCAGGCGTTTTGAGATCTCTTACTGTAAAGTTTAATCTAGCTGCACACTTCTCCTCTGTAGTCAAGATAAACTCTTTCTTTCCATTTCCACCCTGCCTAAATCTGCACCAAACATGCACCACTTGCCTGTAGGCACAAAGTTACTAAACTTCCGCTGCACACTCTGCACTTCTCTGCACCTTATGCTCTGCCCCTTGATTTAGAAGATTTACACCCGAGGACTCTTCCAAACTAAATGCATGCTCATTATTTATATGCATGTATAAAATTTCCCTAAATATAGACTTGGTTGCAGCTATAAAGCGATGTAGTTTAAGAGCTTTAGGCTGCAGAATGGTACATTAGTAAATCCACATTACAGTAGATGAACCATACTGGCACTCCAGCATTTCTCTCAATCTTCCTTTGAAGCGCCCCCCATCAAAGAACTAATAGAAAGTCCTTGTTTCAAGGTCTCATGATTCGGCTGAAGAAACTCAGGTGAATCTGCACGCGAGTACAAGAGCATGTCTTTCTATATGTATGATTAGTTCAGCATTAGTGGAAAAATATCATAAGAGGAAAGAATACAGCACTGTTGAACAAAGCCTTTTCCTTACTATTGAAATATTGTTGTGTCATACCCTGCATTCATTTTCACTGGACTACCCTCCTGTTGTTACAGTCCAGTGTGATGTATGGGGGGTTCTGCTACACTAATGGAGTGTATGGGCGACTCTGAATAAACATCCTACAGATGATAAAGCTCTTGCGTCCAGCGGTGATCTATTCCTGGATAGGAGGAACGCATTCTTCTTCTACTGTGACAATGCACACAAACACACAAACACACACGTTTTCACACCCAAGGTATTCCTGGACACTCCGCCAGGCAGAGGCGAAATTTGGCAAAACCAGCAGCTCAGCTCACAATGCAGGTTGTCTGTGGCAGTGTGCGTTCTCTATGTTTGTGAGGTCCAGTTTGAATGCAAGGCTTTGTGAAAAAACAAATCTTTTGATTTATTTGTTTTGTAACAATGTAAGCTTTTTTTTTTGCATGGTATCCTGTGTTTGATTTGTTTGTTTTGTAGCACTGTAATCTATTCTTTTTTTTATTTTGCATGGGGTTTTCTGTGGGACCATTGATTCGTTGTGGCAGAAAGTTTAGATTAGGTTTAGGATTCTGACATTCACTCTAGCATGAACAACATATAGTTCAAATGCAGCTTTTAACAAACATGGATAAATGTGCGTTCTGTGAATCAGGATTTGAAACAGGATCATGACGCAACAACCCGCCCGGGGGAAATCAGATGCCTTAGATTTTCCTCTGGCTACGGGGCAGAAAATTAGGACAGTTTGGAAATCCCTTTTTCTCCTAAAAGGTTTTTGGAGGCTACACACTTTAGTTTTAGGATAACAATTTAGGTTAAAGTAAGTGTTTGAGGCAAGAAAATACAGTAAAACAAAGGACCTTAAAAACATAGCTGAGCAATACAAATGAGTATGCATGTATTCACGTATTTAAGCTTTTGTTTCCTTGTTATAAGGCACCTACAGTAACATCAGGGCTGGGGGTGCAATGTCCTAGATAGTGAAGGTAGGCACAGTCTAATATGCAGAGCTCAGTGAAAAAGTAAAAATGGAGCAGAAAATAATTTAAATTTTAATGAATACAGAAACTTTACACTCTAATGAGCAATGAACCTTGCAGTTGCAAACATGTTAAACCTACCTTTTCAACACTCAGCCCAGTAACAGTATATGAAGGTGGTTTTCAACAAGACAAGGTCTACTAGCTTTTTAGTGAACCTGGGACACAGACAGACTGTTCAAATTTACAGGGAGGCAATTACCGACCTTTAAGTCCTTATTGTGTCTCATTTATATGCACAAGTGACATTAGTGTTGTGACAGGCTGACACATTAAACAGAGGGATGTCACCTTATCACTATGTTTTCATTCAGTCCCAACTCTCAGAGCGGCTGTGAGCTCTACACCACTGCACAATGATTGAAACACAGACATGTCCTTAACACAGCAACAGGAATAAACCTAAAAAAAATACAGACAGAGGTTAGAGTATGTGCCAGCCTCAATGAAATGCAGGTTTCAACACCTGAGGTTGCTGCTTGACCGCGACCCATGTATGATATGTATCATTTCATGAGAGGTGCTTAAAAAAAAAAAAAAAAAAAGCTGTTTTTAATTAACCCACTAAAATGATTTTAGTTTGTGAGCATGCAGGCTAATTATTTGAGTAAAATCTGAATTTTGAGCTCAAGTTGTTGTAAGCAATCATTAGCATCTTCTATTTCAGTGTTTCCCCATTATATTGGGGGGGGGGGGGGGGCGGCCCGCCCTTTTTTTTGTAGGGACAGCATGAAGGTCTGCAGGGTGTTAAAACAACAGAACAGATGTGTAAATTCCAATGAAGCAGAATAAAAGTTGTGTCCCAGCAGCTTAAGGGTTCAAATGTAGGGCAACAAACAGTCCAGCTGGGGCTTCTTTTTTTTTTTTTGCTTCTTTTTTTTTATTTTTTATGTTAACGCTGCTGGTGCTTTCTAATGATGGCATCATAAGGGTTACAAATCCTTTACTGATTTTTAATGAAGATGTAACAGTCCTCAAATCATTGGTGAAACGGAAATTCAAAAGAAAATTCATCTTTTTTTCCAATGACTTGAAAAATGTGTCGCAGTGTGTCGTCCCCCTCATGAGAAACATTAACGTAGTTAATGTAGACCTCTGTCGGAGTCCCTTACAACAACACCTACATCAGTGACAGCTAGCGACAAGCATCGATGAGATTTTTGCAGGAGGGATATGTCACGACTAAATGAGTGATGTCAAACGAACGACAAGGCAGTCTGATAATCAAAGTCATACTACAAATCATTTTCGGTCTCTGTGCTACTCTGCATGTTCCCCACCTTGAAATATATTTTACTTGTGCATTTGGTGCTCAATGTCCACACTGTGAAGGAGGGAAAAGTAAAAGAAAGAGACAGATGTTTCATGTACATGTTGTCCTGTTAGCTAGATGATCATAATTTAGTCTTTGCTGTTAAAAAGAATATGGGACAAAGCTGGAATTAAATATGTCCACAAACTTAAGCTCAGCAGCTGAGATTTGGTTGACACCGAGGCAGAGAGAGGAAACGAGGATCCGGACTGTAATGTTGACAGATAATCCGACAGTCTTCAGAGCATCCAGGGACACTCCCGTCTTAAGTCTACTAATACCACTTACTTCCAGCAAAGATTCTCCAGGGTATCAAGGCCCTATGAGTATAGATGACAACTTAAAGAGTGTGATGCTGTGGGGCGCACGTGAACTAGTGGTCAGTACACGCACCCCAAGTACGGAGGCTGTGGTCCTCGAAGTGTGCGGCAAGGGTTTAAATCCGACCCATGGCTCTCCTTCCTGCATGTCATTCCCCAGTCTCATTTATTATTATTTCTACTGAAACCAATCCTTACTACTTCTAAAAGTAGTGAGGGTTGGTTCATACTCAAAGGAGTACACTTTACCTCCACTCCATTCAAAACTTAAAGATAATGTATTCTTCCATTTCAGCGCTGCTTTCATGCTCGATTAAGGTTGAAGGCTTCAGAAGTAAAGGTACTTTTCAAAACAGCTTGTTAACAATCTTTGTTAAATTTTACATTTTTCTATCAATAGCACCATTTAAAGGCTTTTAAAATAACAGAGCCATCAAAATAGAGAGCAGTTTGGTCAAGCAACCTAAAGAGTGAGTAGTGGAAGAAAGCTTCTCAAATGAGAACAAGCTGTAATTCAGACTTATAAAGTGTAAATTCATGATTTTTGTCTTCAGATTGATTAGAGCAGAGGACATAACATTACCACAAATAAAAAAAGTCAACACTTCTGCTGAACCCTGGGAGAGATGCTACACCTATGGATGAGGCTAAAGCACATGCTTCTATTCATTGTGCCCTCTGCGTGTGCTTCATCTCTGCTCTGCCCTCGGTCACAGCGGCAGCTCTTTTTACATTTAGTAAACAGCAGGCTGTTCTCATTCCAGAGTCCTACATTACTAATGCCCTATCACCAGCCTTGGGCATCCGTATCTGCAGATACAGACCCCACCATACACTTCTAGTGTGTCATGGTTTTTATATCAGTCTAAAGACGGCAACGTTTCTGAGAAACATCCTGTGCATTTTGCCTTAGCCAGTATCCGTTATTACAAATGTGTTGCTATGTACTTGGTGATGTATGTATAGAAAGAGACGTTTAAAGAAATTCATATTGTGACTGACAACACGTACAAATAAACCGATGGAGGTAAAAAAAATATAGATTTCAATAGTATTGGTAACGTGCATGATATATGTTATATGTGCAAAGGCAAAACACACTCATTTTAAACAGCGTTTGACAGAATGTGTAATTTATGTGTTTGTATGTCTGTGTATGTTTTACAGAGAGCGAAGGAGGTGACAGAGAGGAAATTAAATAAAGTGAAAATACATAATGACAGCAAATATGAGATGAAATCAATCATTCAAAACAGTACAGGCTCTAACCAAATCTCCAGACTTGTAATCACATTATCTCTGTAAGTGTTATATTTTTCATTGTGGATCATTAATCATATATATATAACTGTATTCTCTGTAAACTGTCTCAGGTGATCAATGGTCCTGCTCTACAATTCTGCCCTCTGTGTTGATTCGTTTTCTTTCTCTCCTTTCAACGTTTCTTTTTTGATAGAAGAGTCTCAATTAGACCACACTCCCATTTAAACATTAACTGCCGGCTGAAGAGATGAGAGAGGATTTTATCAGGATGACTCATACACCTGGGTACAATCCAAATGTTAAACAGGCTGAATTAAAGAATTAAATTCAACTTTTCAGATTGTCTGAAAAACTTGAAAAAGTGAATTTGTCACCAAAAAACGGATTATGAGTCATTTCTGAGAATCTATTAAATGGAAAATTGTAGCTTTATAGAAATATATAAAAATGAAATTAACTTCATTGTACAAATCAGTCCACTTTCCCTCTTGTGGGTTTCTGTGTGTTCATAAATGTTTGACATGGTTTTCATCATGTTATGTCTTTCCTGTAAGTATCAGATATGATGATGGCCAATAAATTATGTTTTTTATGTATCACTGTCCCATCCATTGTGGTTGAAATGATCCTGATGTTTAAAAAAAACATATATCTACTGTTACTTCCCACCTGACATTGACAGCACTTTTCAAAATATTGATAGCTTAAATAATAATGAAAAATTATTTGTATGGCTTACATTTTCAATTATACCATACTTAAGCTTTGAGTGGCATCACACATACTGTTGGTATAAGTTAAAGATGTGCAACAACAATGGAATTAACATTCATGCTGAATAACATTTAGTAAATCTATTGCATCACTCTTTCCAAAGAAGCCAATTATATTCTCATGTGTTAATTTAAAAAAAGGTCCAGGTGTACAGGTGACAGTCATTACATTACTTTCAGTGGTTATGTCTGAAAAGATCTCAAGGATGGGACTGAAAGTGTCAGCAGAATCTCTCAGTCAGTCTGAAAATGAAGATGAACAGACTTATGTCTCATCAGTTGATAGATTTGTCCGTCTTTTAAACAGTAATGCTGGAAAGCCTTGTGGAACACTTAATCACTTAAGCTCAAAGCTGTATCGACACATTCATTATCCCCCCAATCAATACAATCGATGCAGAGAAGGGAAGTGAATGTTGTCTACTGCAGCACTGTTCTACTTTTTGTGCTTTTTCCAGAAATACACTAGAAAATGATAATAAAGCTTTGGCACATAATTAGATTTTGTGACATAAGGCATTAACAAACGATGTAATGTGAAGCCAACAGCAATCATCAAAGTGAATTATTAAAGTTAAATTCTGACATTCATATCTAAACCAAACACTGAATAAATAAAGATTTCATGTTCAGACTTGTGTGGAGATTTACTGATGTAACGAGAATGCAGAACAGTCACAACTCTCTTGTGAAAATCACCCAAGGACTTCATACAATTCTCTTAAGGCTCCTTTGTGTTTCATCCTGTTGAAATGTGTGTCTGCGAAGTGGACCGCTACAATGCATCAACAAAACGTAAAGAAAGAGGCCACCTTCACACACAAAGACAGATTTTTCAATTTCAACCTTTCACTACTTCAACAAAACATTTTAACAAAAGCACTGAATGGCAACCAAACACACACATCTAAACTCCAAACTACACGTAGTTAGGCAAGAAAAGCAAACTATATGGTCGACTGAAAATATTTCAAGAAATACATAACCCTATTTGAATTATGTTAGCTTACATATGCTCTGTGCTCTGTATTCTCTAACTTATATTAATGTTTGTTTTCATACGACTTTCATCTGCTCAACTTGCTTCCCCTCTGTTCTCTTCCCCAAACACAGACACACATTTTTTTGTCCCAGTCCAGCCTGGCAATTGGTGATTAGCAGGATACACATGTTTTTCAAATAAAAAACAAACAATAAAAGAGGAATGAATACCTATAATTAATAATCATAATAATCAGTTTGGCCAAAATGTTGCTGCCCTCAGTGAGAGTCTGAGATGAAGTTAACAACTTCCTTGAAGGACAAGGAAACGATAGATCATTTAACGGATGGTAAAAAAAAAGAAAAATGGGAACGTTGATGTTAAAATGCATTATTTTCCAGAAAGACTTGTGAGACCAGGCTCAGACAACAGAACTTAAGATCCTAACACAGCAGGTCACATCACACACATAAAATGAAATTAAGTGTTAAAGATGTTAGAAATTATCGTGACAAATACAATGTATCTGTGAACCATACAGGAAGTTAAAGATTTAATCGGTAAAACCCTTACATGGCTGGATAATATGGACTGAACAGTGCTAAGTAAATCCCAGTCTATCTGTAGTAGATATGAATGCAGCACATTTAGGATACTGATGTTTCATGTGGATCTGTATGTTAATCAGCAGATCATTTAACCTTTTTTTGAATCACTTCAGTCTGTAGACATCCACTACTCTGTACCACTTGTGCTGCATCACAGTCTGGTATCACCATTTGGTCTTTTTGAAGTGGTATGAAGGTGAATGAGGCTCCAGGGGGGTGCAGGGGGATCCCATTTTCCCATTTATTGAATTAGAAATCAGCTTAACTGTAATGTCATTTGGCTTATTTAAAAGATATGTTCAGCATAGAATCACGATTAATCAACACTTTTTATATATATATCATGTCAGTACTAAATATATTTGAATAGTTTTCCAAAAGATTGAAACAAACAAGAAAATGAAAAAATAAAGCAGCAGTTTACACAGTGCACCTATGCAGGCAGCCTGCTGAGACAAAGACAGGAAGACTTTTATTTTACTTTTCATAATATTAAACTTGAATGATGAGCGAAATAAATCTGAGCATCTGCAAATGCTACCACAGAAAGACATTCATCACACAAATACTAAATGTGACAAGCCGCCCCCACTGCAGTCCCTGAGTTGTTCAGGGTGAAGGAACAAAGAGAGACAAAGGGGAGCAGGAAAAAAAAGAGTTTAGGAAGAAGGGAAAGTAGAAAAAGAATTATTTATTGTTCTCTCTGTTTTAGCTGCTTCTGTCTGACTAACTCATTTTTCCAGGAGTGACATCAATTTCTGAAATAATTCTGTTGTCCAGTAAAGTATTTCACTTTTCTTGTGATAGAGTAGAGACGGAACAAAATATACAGATTGTAAAGCACATACAGTCAAACAAAATGTTTCAATTTTTGTTTGTTTGTAGAGATATGCCATTTTTTTTTGTATGTATGTGGTTGCACATGTCTCCAAGTTTACTGTAGCGCTAAACAAAATATACAGAGGACAGAGCAATATTTCCCTAACACAAATAAAGCCCTTTAATACTGAGGCAGTATGATGATTCATGAAAATGAACTGCCCTGCCAAAGACAGCTGCCCTTGTGTTAACCTTAGCTCATTATAAATCCACCCAGGTGGTGCTTTCGCCAGAATACTGCATCAAATTCACTGCCTTTATTTCTATCTAATTAAGGCTGTAATGCATACTTGTTGACTGCCAGACTCACAGTGTAGACTTGTTAGCTTGTTATTCCTGCAGTCAGCATTTTGCAGCACACAAAGTGAAACTGGAAATGCCTGAAACAGAAGTCCAAAGTGATGAGCCCAAGGCGAGCCAGAGAAAAACTCTTAATGTTCTTCAAAACAAAAACTAAAGCCCCAGAAAAAAGCAGCAGACGCATGCATCAGGAAAGATATCTCAGCTGACAAGGGCAACCCTAAACTAGGCAGGAGGCTGGGACGCCTTGATCTAGAATGGGATCCAGTTTGGCTGGAAAGCCCTACATGGATAAAAAATGAATGAGATATATAATAATAAGCTAGGTATCGAAGGTATCGTTTTTTGATATTTGTGAAATGTATGAGTATAACAATCTTTGAAAGGAATGGCCTGGTAAAAAAAATGTCTTTGAAAATCACTGAACCTTTGGAAAAGTCAAATTTGATTTCTGTTAGCTTGCTACAGTGCTTTGTGACCTAAACAACAAATCAGCATCAATCAATGAAAAAGTGGTTTCAACTGTTGCTTTCCTACAATACCTTTATACTGCAGACACTGCAAGTAAACTTGAGTAAACTAGATTCTCAAGACAAAGATCAATTAACAACCCACCATCTACTGTGGGTCACAAACTGAACTCAATCTCACCTCAAAATACCTGAACTTTCCCTTTGAGAAGCATTTTCTTATCTTGCCGTTGGGTTTATTAAAACCTATAAACAGAACTCAAAGATTAAAAAAAGAAGGCTGCTCTTTCATGTTTTTTTCAAAGCTTTTGTGTTTTTTCTAAAAGGAATGAAAAGGATTTTAACATTTTTTACTTGGTTTTGGATCAAAAAGTTAAGCAATTACTGCCCTGAAATCATTCTGATGGGAATACTTATCCTTGAAGTGTGCCGATCTGTTTGTTTGTTTGAGGTTGTGAGAAACTCTTTATCTGCTTGTTTATCTGTCCTTCAGACTCTTTGAAAGTCACACACTGGCTGCCTTTCCCTCCCTCAGTTTGTGCTTTCCATTTTTCTCACCACCTGCTGGCCTGCCTGTGCCTCACTCAGTTTGTCAGCCTGTCCTTATTTTTGGGTAATGGTTGGCAGGTTTTGTGGAGAATACATGCACACACAATCTCTATGTTTTATTTGGTGTGATTCTAGTGTAAGAGCAGTGATGTTGACAGGATTTCAATCAAGTGAATCCCTGGGACCCACAGGAGGTCCCTGGGAAATTCAATGGGTTGCCAAAAAGGGTGTCAAGCTTCAAAATAATAAAATATCTGTTATTTTTATGTCTGATAGTATAGAAGCTATGAAAGAAACACATATATACAGTGCAGTTTTAGAAGTAGATATGATTAGTAAAGACAGTGAGGGCGAATTAAAAATGTTCCTCCGTTTGCACACAAACTTCATGCCACCCCTGCATTAGTTTGGGCCCACAGATTTTTTCTGTTGAGACAAGCACATCCACAGACAGCGCACCACTCTCTTATTAAAAGTCAATGTAGAGAGCACAGCGAAGCGACGTGCTCCAATAATTAAAAGTATTATGCTCTGATGGTGCCTTAGAGAGAGAAAAAGAGTGAGTAAAAGGGAGAGAGAGAAAGTAGTGCAACTTGTAGTCCCTAGTTGCCCCAAATACTACAAAATTACAATTAGCAGAGATTTTGAACAACACTGTCGGCAGTTTCAGTCTTCACAGCCGCTCTTTTAATGAATGCAAGACATAAGTTTGAACACACCTTTAAGCAGGTAGACCTGTAATGGAGATGCAAATCTGTTCAAGTACATAGCATATGTCACAACCCCATACGGAGAGAAAGAGAAGCACTGCAGACGAGCAGCACACCCACTCAATGTTTCTGTTATTTGCTGAAACTTGGAGAGTAGGGAATGCAAGTTGTGCCATAATTCACATTCTTTGTAAACACTGACAGGAGGAGGAGGGGGTGTCCTTTGATCAGCGAGCTGCTGGCTCTGCTCTGAATGTGAGAGCAAAACATGAAGAAGACTCGGGGACTCAGTCTGAGCTATTGTCTGTCACAAATCACTATTTCATTCTACTTTTATTTACCCGCCACTGTGGCTGGTAGGTTGAGCAATCTGTGTTGCCTCGTGTTTACTCCACAACCAAACTGGATGTTTAAACCGACGATGACGGTATGGCCAAAAGCAATGTTGTGGCAAAAAGGGTGACAGTGCTGATACCGGTTTACTGCACACCTGTAGTGGAGGAGACAGACTGAGTAAAATAGTGGACGAAGCTTTAGTGACATCACCCATCTGTCACTGCAGGGGGCTTTAGAAGCCCATCAATGTCGGTTACCATGCAGGAAATGCTGTGTCAACCTAACTTTCGGTCAACCTAACGACCGGCTAGGAGATTGAGCTGAGGTTTTAAGCCTGTTGACAAACTTTACATTGCACCCACCCCTCAATTAGTTCAGCCACGTGCATAACTATGCATAACTAACATTTTTGTAGAAAATAACTCAGACCAAAACATTTTTTGTAACAGGAGCTCTTTTACTTAAAAGAGAAGTCTATGTCTGATTTCCAAAGCTCTAAAGAGGTGAAATGTGAGTGTGGAGGTATCTGAAATGTACATCATTTAGCCATATACAGACAGAGGTTAGCCCTTGTCTCATATCAGGGTCTGCCATACTAAGTCATAAATGCTATTTTACTGGTAAAACAAGATCAGAGAATTATCTGTTCATCAATTCTGATCAACCTGACAGCACCTACCTCCCCTATAAAAACAATGTAACCAATTCATGAAGAGGGTCCATGTTTTATAGTTTCTTTATAAATGTCAGCAAAGTTGCAAACCTTAGAGACGAACAAGTGTCCAAAAGACAATTTCAGGTACAAACTGTTTTGTTCTTCCATGTTTTGTCCTCTGGACAGATCATTTTAACAGTTTTAATGTTGCTAACACTTTCTAGCACGTAAAGAAAAATGTACTTATTTAGCATATTTCATTTTAATTAAGCAAATGTTCGAGGTCTAAATTATTGTTAACTTGTTATTATTGTTACAATATTCATTTTTTTAACTGTTAAATCTGAAAGTCCATTGTGTTCACCAAAAAAAAATGAGACCCCTTATCTCAGAAGTTTTTCTCAAAGTTATTAAAAGAATAATCAACTTTAACTCAGAATTCCAATTGTCAGGATTATCCAGACAACTAAGATTACTTTGATTTTAATAAAACCTCTCCAAAACACCTCTATGTATGTGTTAAATGGATATTTCACCCATTTGCATTAAGAATTGTATCAGTAGTAAACTGGTAGTATTTTTGAATGGTCGTGCATCCAGCCCTCATTTCCCCCTGAGACTGGAAAGTTCTGTATTTCTAAGTCTGAAAAGGAGTATCGTTATATTGCATCACTGGAAGCTGTTGCGGTTAGCGGTGTGAAACTACAACGCTAGTTCCTCATATTTCCGACCACTGAAGCTACAGACCAATCACAGATCAGTGGGTGGGAACTCACTCCCAGAATTGAAACTTAACGTCCGCCATATAGCTTGCAAGCTATGCTAACGGGCTCTATGGAGAAAGCTGATAATAATAAGTTCATGTCGGCTTATGATCTCGTAATTATGACATCCAGCCCTCTTAAATACAAGATAAGAGGACCAATTTTTGTTTTCTTTGAGGAATGTAATGTGCGTCCATATGCAACACAATGACAATAACTACACAAAACACAGTAAACACTAGAGAAAGTTCTATTTACCACAAGCAACACTATAAACACTGTAGGGAATGATCTCTGTGGAAAATCCAATGCTATAAATAACATCACAGACAGCCTAGTTACAGAAATAAACAAAAGTTTTCACAAGTATCATATAATGTATGCTATAACTAGGCCACTAAATCACTTCCAAAGAGAATTTTGAAGGAAAGCCTCATACCACAGCTGCTACATTAGTTTTAATGAGAACTATTTGTCAAACATCACTCTCACCTTGAGTTCAGTCGTTAAGTGTACGTTAAGGATGGCTGTTTTCCAGAGTAATTCATTATGTCTAGTGTTATCCAGAGATGTGCGAGTGAGCTAATTCTAGGTGTTGATGATGGTGTAGGCTGGGTGACGGGGGTGTTGATTGCAGCTGTTATGTGTATCATTAGAGAAACTAAAAACATAGCTTCAAGGTAAATAATTGAAGAAAAATAGAAATTATCTTGATGAAATGTCGAGCACCCAAGGGCCCTTAATAGCAGTATGCTTACACACTTACTAACACTTTTCAGTAATTCCCAGTGTAAGAGCACTGTGAAATATTGTCAACGAAGTTTTAATAAGGATCTATTTATTACTTTTCATCTCCTGTGCTAAGTAGTCATTTTGTTCACTGTTCCTTTAGAAACTATTTTTCAGTAAAGAAAGTGTCCATTACTGTGACATATGGACATCACTCTATCAATTTCACATGTGAAGTTCAGTCTACCTGTCAAGGCAACCTATGACTGTTTTTGATGTGCTTTGTGATTTTGGTGAAGCTTTCAAATATTTTATGATGTCATCATTGGGGTTATTGATGACATCCTTGTCTTTTAAAACAATCGACACACATTTCTAAACATTCCCTTGAGTTCATGTAGTTCACATCCTCCTACCTCGTTTCTTTCCTACAGAGTGGCTGAGGCTTGTTACAGTGCCTTTATATGTCGATTTGGCATTTTTTAGTGTGTTTTATTATTTTTTCAATGTCTTATAATGTCAAATGTCTTATTTTCTTCAATTTGTAGTTGTTGTCATGATGGTCATTTATCCCATTTTCCAAAAATGAATGTTCTTCTAGCTGTAAATGAAAAATACAACATTTTGGCCATCAAATAATTTGATGGAAGTAATTCTCTTTAACTGGGAACAGCTTCAGTTAATATTGCAATAAATAAGTAGGCAAATGTAACAAGTTAAAAAAGTGGTTTCCTCTGAGCCCAACCAACTTGTATGTATATATATAAAAAACATTAGCGCTCCGAACAAACATGACAAAAAGGCAATACACTGCTGTCAAAAGTGAACACAAATTTTACTTGATTTCATCATAAAATGAGTCACAACAGTGGCTCACTAAGTAGCCAGATATTTTTGTCGAATGAATCCCCCCATTTTTATCTCGGGATGGGTACGAATACTCGAGTACTCGCCGTTGACCCCATTATTCGAGTAACATTTTGTTACTTGCGCACCTGTGCAAGCGCTGCTTTTGGCTACAAAACTTGAACTCATACAGTGTTACATGTGTGACCCAGCTTTTTGTTTTCGCCTAACTGAATATACTAGGTAGGAAAATAATGAACGGGATACAAACGTATGACTTCTCCGGCCAGGGCTTCAGCTTTCGTACACACCGAGCCAGATTTCAGCAAAAACAACTGTTTTATGGCAGCTACGGCAACTCTCTAGGAACATATTATTACACCGAAAAGCAAAAGCACAACAAATACAGAACCGTCTGCTACACCTGCAACATGTCAGTCAAGAAAAGTGATGTCTGGAAGTACTTCGACAAAAACGATGAAGTTAATGTGCAGTGCAAGATATGTGGCGTTAAACTTTCATACCATAGAAATACTAATTCAATGCTTAACCACATGCGCTTAAAGCACAAAGAGAAAACAGCGGAGACAGAAAACAGGCAGTCTCGCATCACGTCATTTACTAGCCCTGTTAGCACACGTCGTTGTTAGCGACATCGTTGAAATTGAAATCGCTTTCTGTTGTTGGTTATTTATGTTTAAATATTGGATGAAATGTCATTTTACAGGCATAAAGTCTACAATTCCGGTCCGGGAGGTCCGTGTCCGACGGACCCTTTTTTTGTTTACAGTTAAAAAATAATAATAATAATCTGCAGGTACTCGTTCATTAGGTAATTCGAGTAATCGAGTACAGGGATTACTGTAAATTCCTATCCCTAGTTTTATCTACAGACCTTTGAATAAACTATTCAGTAATTGTGTTATCATTCTTTTAGTTAATGTGTGAAAATGTAATTTTGACAACCTTGGAGCCACCTGAGTATGTAGGTTTATTACCTGGAAATCAGATACAGTAAGTAAATAATTGACTAGAAAACAATATATATTACAACATGATTTGTTTGCAGTAAATACACAGAGCCAAACTTTTCTTGTGAAACTAGTAAGTCCGTAATATTTACAATATTCATGAGTGACAGCAGGAAGAGAGAATGGAACTGGTTTTAGCTGCAGCCTTGGCAGACACACCACAGAGACGTTCATTAATCATTTACTTCCCTACCACCACACACACCCACAACTATGTGATGAACAGGAAAAGCTGCAAGCTAAGTTACAAGCATCAGCATGTGTTTCACAAGTTTAAAGGCTTTATATGCAATTATTTTTGATCCAGCAGATGTCGCCCTTGAGCACCATGAAACCAAAACAACTTGCACTGCATTTTTGTGTTAGCATGCTAATGCTAGTGATCTTTATTACTCGTATCTTCACACTGCATGTAAATTTACACGAAATGAGCGTGATCTAGAAACGCTTACGTGACATTCAATGAAGCAGTGAGTACAGTATGTTAGTCTTCTTTTTCTCTAGTCCCTCAACTAAACAACTTTTATACGCGAGGGGATAAGCCGAACCGGCTGTCCCAACAATGTAAACAAAGTGAAGATAGGACTCGGAAAACTCGGAAAGCATCACAGACAGTGGGACTCGGGTGTTACACCCATTGTAGACAGTCATGACTCAGAGTTATTTTCAGAGGATATACTTGATTTCTATTACATTTAAGTGTGAAAAATCGCATATTAAGCCTTTAAACAGACACATTCACATGCATACAGAATAAACAACAGCATCAACTTTATATATAAAACTGCTGACATTTGCAGGAATAAGAGTTCATCACTGCACCGTGTGGGCTGTTTGTGGAAGATCCCGACTAGAACCAGTAAAGAGCTAAATAAATTACTGTTGAACCCCTCGAAAATAAGATGATTAATCTCAAGGGGCTATCCGTCAATACATGTACTATAATTAAAGAGATGTACATGGTCAAGGTTAGAACTGACAGCAAATGCCACAAAGAAGTCAGAGACACGAGAAGGGTAAATATAGAGAATCACAGAAACATGGGGAGAGGGGGAGAGAGAGTGGCAGAGGAGGTGAGAGCAACGCAGACGAGAACAGAAACTGACATTTACAACATCTTTAATGAGTAGCTTAAGCATAGTGTGGCACATTTAGAAGGGAGCAGGGTGTTTTTTTGTTTTTTTTTAATCATTTAGCAATAAGAGCCCTGAATCCCTTTAAGTTATGAACATAACCATGCACGTTTAAATTCTGAATCTCACCAGTTAAGCTAACATACATCATAACACTTTGAACTTACAGATGCCTGTCACATCTGATAAGAGGAATTAATTTAACACTTATTTTAAAACATATTTTACCTTATATATTGTGATAGGCACCTTATCATATGCTGTTCACAGTTCAACTTCCAGAGATGGCACATTGGTTATGCTAAAATATCTAATTAATTACACACTGTGGAAGGGGGAGGAAGCAACAGGCAGAGCATACTCAATGCAAAGGCATAGGTAGTGGGGCATTGATTGATTGACTGCAAACTAAAAGACAGATATAAGCCCAACTATCATTTTCTAAAGAATTATAGTTTTGAATTTGAATAAATAATTACAAAAATATATTTTCATTCTGTAAATGTCTTTGCATAAAGTGTTCGTAGTTCAGAAAGTTTGGCCAACAAAAATATACTTAGGCTACAGAATTAGTAGTTTCGATACCCTTGCTTGAAAACATAAGCACCTGTCGTTGGTGTGGCACAATTAGCACTATGAAGAACAGAAAGTGGAAAAGAAAGAGGAAAAAGTACGGAGTGATATCCAGAGGGCACATCAGAGACACAAGGCAGGCTGATGTGAACAGCTAGCTCCTGGCTGGCAAAAACAGATGCCAGGAAAAAGCCGCCCCTGCCTCTAGTTTGCCTAGCTCTGCCTGCTGTGACATTACCTGCCCACAACCACATAATCATGATGAATCGCTGCGGGGCCAGTCGTCGACCGCTCACACCGCCAAACAATGAGTGGCAATAGCAAACATCATAACATTACACAGCCTCGCTCCCTTTATCTTCTCTCCTTATCTCTACCCCTCTCTGTCTTTCCAACATTGCTCCTGTGTCCTTGACTTGTGTCCCCTCTCCACATCATCTCTCTGCTCTTCTTCTCTGATTCTTTTCTCTCTTTTCTGGTGCAATGTTGTCCTCCATCTCATCTTTCAACTTCAAGGGTAGCTGACACCAAGGAGAGAGACAGCAGGACGTTAAGTATGTGGAAGGCCACAGGGGGTGACTTGTAAATGAAAACAACAGGCAGTTCAATAGCTGCTCACCAGCAAGCCCAATGCATATATGGATTGTTAGAAAGCACGTACATTGTTTTAGCCTGCTGCAATATGAAAGACTGACCATTCTGCTGTGGGCATTTCGTAAAAATATACCACTTATTGCTTCATAATTCGGTGGTTTTCCAGATACACTCTGAGGCAGGAAAGACATTTATGTAAAATGTCATTGTGTTGCCAATACTGCCTTCATGGCATTTAATTCCCTTGTATTCTCCTAGTGTACGAAGGTTGGATATGGTCGCTACAGGGGTGTGTATGATATATTTTGGGTATTTATCTCCCTGTGTTACAAGTTGAGACAGTGGAAAGCATCTTCAGAGTTTAACAATTACCCACTACACATTACTCTCGGCAGTTTGTTTTAATCTACCACAGGGATCAGGGAGAGAAATAAAAACATAGTTTATCATCTCTTTCTCCTAAAATCAATATATGAGAACAGGAATGAATTAAATATTCTGCTATAACAAAGAGGGTCGTATCACCGCCTTGTATTTTTTCAAAACACACCATGACTACAAAATCGGCCTAATTTCTTCGACGGTGTCTGAGCACTGCAGCACTCAAAGAAGAGTCTGAATATAATGGTACTACTCAACAGAATGCCCTTTAGAGCCGCTAAAATCCAAGATGGTTTATTTCTGTCATGACATCCAAAGCACTTACCAGTATTTCCCTTTCACTTTGCTCCTCTGGGCTGCTGTCTAAATAAAGAAATGATGCTCAAGAGGCAAACAGCACCATGAGAGGTAAACAGTGTAGCAATTTAATATTGTATGCTGTCCCTGCCTCATTGCTGCCAATGTGAACAATCCTACAGTGTCAATCGTTCAAGTGGGAGAAAAAAGTGGAGAGAGAAGTCAGGGGGTTAACAAGACGAGGACACTGGCCATCTTCTCCCTGATTTGTCTCATTCACAAACATCAGTCTGATCCTTTGCCGTTCCGTCTTGGACAACTCCACATATTACAGAGGCTGAGGAGCTGCTAAGTGAACAGCATGTGTGTGTGTGTGTGTGTGTGTGTGTGTGTGTGAGTGTGTGAGTGTGTGTTTAATTGTGCATGAGTGGAGAAGGAGGGAGTGAAGGGGCCATGGGGGAAAAGGGCAGCTGTGGATGAAAGAATGTGAAGGAGATGTGTAGAGAAACAACACTCGTGCCCAATAAAGCTAACAGCCATTACATCCCTAAGCTACGAGCCTGGCGCTATAATATCTCTGAAAAGGGCACTTTCCTTTCTGATGACAACTCAGAACCATTTCCTGACCAATTACTTTAAATAAAGTATAATGGGTGAGTAGTCAAAAGGGGAAAGGGGACAGCAGAGGAGGAGGGAGAAGACTGATGATGTGTTTAAGAGCTACGGTAATACATCCCAAACCAATACATCAACAGCCTGATCAGTGCTCTCTTTTTCACTTCCACACACCCTCATTCTGGTTACTTCACCTGTGACCCTCTCCTCCACCCTCGTCTGAACAAAACTGCCTCAGGGACTTGTATATTTTACAAAAACAGTTTCTCTCATCAAATATCTATCTCCTGTGAAAAAAGATTTCATGTAATTATGAGTTGAAAACACCACCCAAACAAGTTTTCAAGGTGAAAGATAACTGGTATTCAACAATATGAAACAGGCTTCTATATATGATTCTTTTATCATCTAAATGGGTTCCACTTCGATCCATTGCTCTGTAAATGTACAATAACAGTTTCCAGCTGAACGCATAAATGGTAAAATGAAAGCTTTAAAGTTTTTATTGCCTGTAGAGTTGAATTTACTCATCCAATAACTGAGAAGAGAAAGCACATTCATGGCGATAAAGTTCAGAAGAGAAACTCAAATATTTGGTCTTTGGGGGATATTAAGATTATGTTTCCAAAGGAGGCTGACGTTTGAAGTATTTCCTTGTTTTCAACTATCAAAAGTAAACCTTGTCCTTCAATCTGATGTTTCAGTATGTTGACGCTGTCTATTCAACTCAATAATACTTTTAGCGTTTGCTTGTGAGGAAAACTGACAGTAATAATAAAAGGGAAAGTGCCAAATAGACACGCAAGTGATCAATCCACAAACAAAAGCCTTGGCATTTTAAAAGAAACTTTATAGTTCAGCTGAGGGTTAATTGTCAGGGACATTCTTACTTCTCATTGCAAGGCTTTTTGTTCAGAGGACAAGTCATTTATTTGATTGGATCAATTTGCCTCTGAAAATCAATTCATACTTATGTATCAAGTCATTTCACAATCTACATATCAGCAAATATAGTACAAACATCTAAGATAGGCCCTTACCAATAAATCAGCCTGGTTAAAATAAATCAAGCTGGACATCTAGCTTAACAAGAGCCACTCTCAACAGATCCCAAAATAGAGTGTTATCAATCTACCAAAAGAAAATTGAGATGTTCCAATACCAGTTTCCATATTGTCCTCTGACACTGCCTAAAATGCATCTGGTATCTTCACATACACAACTCAGGGTAGTGATCTAAACCAACATTACTGTCAGAGAAAGTACAGTATGAACCAAGTTTCAATTAAAGCAAACATTGCAAACAACCCCCCCCCCCCTCCTCCACACACACATGCACAGAAACAAACACACACATGCACACATTAAGCACTGTGTTATCCACTACAAATACAAACTTCTTTTCAATCTCTCCTTTGCACATTGAAGACAGAAATGTCATCTCTGACAAAGATGTCTGAGCTCCGTATGTGAGCATACGCTGGTTTGCGATTCTGCACATCAAAATGCACAGGAGGATAAAAGGGATGTTTCATTTTGTGTCTGTGACCACAATAATCGATCAACAATAATGAGCACAAAAAACAGCGGTAAGCACCATTATAAGGCTGGGAAAAAGCAATGCTGAAAGTGCAGAAAGATTAATAGGATTTTTTGCTGACAAGGAACAGAGTTGTAATAGCAAAAGCTTTGGACCGTGAATAAAATAAACAGAAAATGCCATTACACCAGAGTGAGTAAAAATTAAAACTCATCTGTTGTGACGTGGACTTGATGAGAAATGTTGCTGTGTTGACACCAGAATAGTGGGTGGTAAAATAGTGCTTACAGCAGTGAAATAAGGGTAGAGAGGGAGTGAAATAGAGGTGATTATATGAACTTAACAGCTTGGTAGAGGACCAGCAGCAGGATGAAGTCAGCTGTCAGGTTTTGGATGAAAGGTCAGGTCAGCGTATAGAAGTGTACACAGAGGAGGAGGAGTAAATGACTCTGAGGGCAACAACAAACCATATATCAAAACACTGCAATGAAAAAACAAAAAGAAAAGGAAAAGCTGGGGAGTAAATTACAAATCGGAAATTGAGGCTCTGTTGTGACATATAGGAATTTATGGATAAGGGAAACATGCAGAGGGTGACTCACAATCACATTACGTGTTTCAAGGAGATATAGTGTAAATGGTCTCCTAAGCCCAATGCCCATTTTTTATCATTTGAACACTTTGAAAGCAAATGGTAAAAACACCCCAAAAAGACCATTAACTACCTAGATAGTGCTTGGTGTTACAGAAACTAATGATTCAGGAAGGTTCATATTTGAGCAGGTGTTAAATCATAGAAGGTTCTAATATGTATATAATCATTGTTATAGCTGCCTGTTTCTGTAAGGCCATGACCGTTACTGTGTTCAGACTATTACTCACTTATTCAACAGCAACAAGGGAGAAATCCATGTGCCTTTCTATGCCTCGTTATAAAAAACAATCATTTCCAGCCTAAAGAAAAGTCATAACATAACCACCTGTGCTTTACACATTGACATTTGAAGAGCATTGACAAGCTCAGCAAAAGAAAGAGGGCACAAAGCCAAAAGAAAATGGAAGAAGAAAATAATGTTTTTATCCTGAAAAACACCTTTTGAAGGACCTCTAATTTAAGAATGAACATAACCAGTTTATTTTATTACAACTGGCATGAGAAAAAAACATTTCCATATAAGAACATTTTAAAAAATGTACTGCTCATTTTTAATACAACTATAGATTGCTTATTTTATAACTTATAATTATACAGTAATAAAAAAAAAGTATTAGTTCTGCTCTCAGAAGAGACAACAAATCTACATTTAATTTGACCTTTAAAATAGGTTTTCAATTACTTTAAAGCAATACATCATCGCATTGTTAACGAAAGCCAGAGAGGCATGAAGAAGGTAATTAGCGAGTGTCTCAGGTATTCATAATGAAACAGGATTAGTCGCCAAGATGGATTTTGCACAAACAATTTATTAAACACACAAAGAGACAGCAGCTACAGACAAATTTAAGATATATTTTTGGTCTTTTTTAAGCCTTCATTAGAGCTGTAGGACAGTGGACATAGTCAGAAATCTGGGAGACAGAGAGAGAGAGTGGGGAATCACATGCAGCAAAGGAGACACAGGTCGGACTCGAACCCAGGCTACCCACCCAGAGGACTGCAGCACATGGGGCAACACCAACTACCAGGCCAGAAACTAGCTACAAATGTTGCCATGCACAAAAACACAGATTTGGACGCTGCAATGTCACCTCAAAGCCGGTCACACTTCTTAACTATGTAATTTAAATGATTTATGAATGTAGAACTAAAAGAGACCAAGTGCGAATGGCGAGGGGTGATGAAGGGAACAAAAGAGGAGACATGAAGGGTAGTGGCTGAGGTGAGGACATACTCTCTGTAGTGAGGTGACTCCAGACTGGCAGTGTTACAAAGGAAGGAGAAATATGAAAGAGATCTGAGAGGAGAAACTGGGATATTTGCTCTGACACACACAAGAATCCAAATACCTGATATCTCTTTCGTTCTCTGCCGGGAGAAGAAGAAATGCACAGACACAAAAAGAGAAGGCGGGTTGATGGAGAGAGTCAAATAAACAGAAAGATTGTCAGAAAGAAACAGAGATAACTGGTCCTGACTGATGACTCACGAAAATTAATACCTTTCTTCTGGAGGACATGCTTTCATTTTCCCTCCCTGCTGTGAGTCCTTTCTTCCTCAGCAGTAACTCTCGCTTCAGGTACGCCAGGTGCACAAGTCTGTCTATGCATGCTGCCGAGACTGAGGTATGAGCCAAACCACACACTCTCTTTTTCTCGTCTTTTTTTCCCACACAAACACACACACAAAGACTCAGTCTCAGTCATGTTTTGTCTCCTCTGAAAGATTTGTCTTTGTTGCCTTAAAGACGTGTTGTTTTTCAGTCGCACATTGAGATTCCTTGTAGGCAAACTATTAGAAAACTTAAAAGAATTCCCTTTGGCATGACTTGCTGTGGCACCTGTGATGTCACACTGTGTAGTTTCACTTTGTAGCCTACCTCTCCAATATCCAAGAAAACCGGGGGATGTAAAACATCATCAGAATCATATCTCATGTTGGAAATGACATGGCTCTGTTATGGTTATTGCCATGAGGGAATCATAAGATATAAAACATATATAAAGCCATTTCAAAGCATATAGCCCGGCTTTTGGCTGACTATACAAGAGACCCACACAGAAGACTTGAAAGGGAGATGACTCAATCCATGTGTGTGTATTTGGTTGGCAGAGAACACACACACAATGTTAACACATATTATTAGGTGTAGAAATACACAGGAGACTAATAAGTTTGCATTGAACTTATAACTAAAATAGTGTGCAGTGGCACATGTCTTCATTCAGGCTTTATCACAAGTCACAACAGACCAGTTCTTATTCAGTCAAATATTGCAAGGCCTGGGTACATAGAGATCATTTATTAAATAATGAAGAGTTATATACAGTATAGTATACATCTCCTCTGCCACACTGGAACTATGTTTGTCAGCCGAAGACTCAATCAAAGTGGA
Organism: Labrus mixtus; assembly: GCF_963584025.1. Lineage (NCBI taxonomy): Eukaryota > Metazoa > Chordata > Actinopteri > Labriformes > Labridae > Labrus > Labrus mixtus. Next base: position 12,735,888 of record NC_083619.1, read on the forward strand.
TAGTAGAAGGTTGTGATGTAATGTTACATTACCACTCACAATGATCACTGAAGCAGAGAGAAACAGAAAAGTAAACAGACTGTAGTGCCACTGCCTCGCCTCACATTAGCTATCTATGTTAACATACAATATTTCTTCAACCTGATTTAGATCATTCTGATTATGTATCCCTATTGACTGCTTGCATGGACACATAAATAAAGTGAACGGATCAAGACATATATGCATCAATCATATGCATGTAATCTCTTTTTCTTGAGGATGCTCAGGTCTTTTGATGTGTGCAGTGAAATGTTGAAAATGTTCTATTAGTCAGTGGTGGAGAGTAGTATCAATGTATTCATACTGTCTTGCCATTATAGCAGGGTATATGACAGTACTTGTAGCAATAACATTCACAGTTCATCACCTGGTTGCCTACCTAGGTGTTGCTTTAGCTTAGCTTTTGAAGGGCTCAGCAGCACAGAGAGCAAAGCCGGACAGCTGGATTGCAGAGACAAAGGAATTCCTGCGGTATTTGACAGATTCACTCGCGACAGCGCGAGATATTATGTATGTGGTATAAAACTGTATAAAACCGTTTAAAACACAAAAAGAAACACACATACATATTTTTCTGAACTTTCAACACGGGGAGTTTTATTCAGGAAAATAAGCGGATGTTTTAATATTGTATATAGACATGAACAATGCATTATCAAATTTACTAATGTGGGCATGAAGCTGCAAGGAGGACCGAAGACTGGTGGAGCTATTACTGCCACATTCAGCAAACCAATAAGACATTGTTTACCCGCCGCAGTACTGTGTTACCACCATTCAGTTTAAAACGTGACACAACTGTAAGACAATAACTGCACAAGATATACTTCCCCTACACTTATATAAATTGTGATCTTTTTTTTCTGACGTTTTTATCAGCACATACAGCAACAGAAGCTTGAAGTAGCAGTTCCCACTTGTAGCAGTCTCATGGGGGCTGCCACAATAAAAATTACAGATTTCTCTGGCTTTGATAATTGTGGTAATATGATGAATATAATTTAGTGTAAAATTCTAATACAATTCTACATATTGTGCTTTTAACATTAACAGCATATTTTTTAAACTCTTCTCTACTTCCATTATGGCTTTTTTTTTTGTCCCTTCTTAAACCCATGTGATCAATATTGTTTGTTTTCTAAGACAGTTTTAATTCTTTCAGTCCAATTTCTTTTAAGGTCTCCTACATTTGTGTTCCTGGAGCTAACAGTGTATAATTATGAACAAATTAAGAAATGAAACTAAAAAAGGATATGAAGGTTTTGGATGGATTATGATTATGAATTAGAAAATGATCCAAGGTATAAAACATTGTGTTTTTTTCCTTTTTTGCCTCTATACTCTTTCCTCGCCCCTTTTCTGCCGTTTCCTTCGTACCACTCTGTCTCCTCGAAAGTACCAGCTCAGTCTTTTGCTGACAACCAGCCACCTGGACGAGCTTCAAAGGCGAGGATATGTTGGTGTCAAAGAAATAAAAGTGTTTATCGAGATAGTTTGAAATTACAGGAGTGTCCGAGGGCGTGAATGTTTGTCTGTGCTTTGGTGAGAGAACAAGGATGAGTGTGTGAGGGTGTCTCTCAGAAGTCAGCGCTGCATGCAATGTTTATCCACCACATATTGAGCTGTGCTGACCAGAAAGCCCCACCGGGGGCCGTTGGACCAGCTGGTGCAAAACTGGCAGACACACACAGCCCTAAACACAAACACCTTTCTCTCTCGCTCACATACATCATTCTGTGGCAACAATTCCATTTCACTCCTCTCTACCACCTTACGCCTCATCAGACATATTATAATTAGCCGTGCTGCGTAATTAACATCCAAATTAGGACCAGCATTTGCATATTCACCCTTAATTGCATTTATTTCCAGCAGCAATTACACCTTAGTCCTCCACACACCACTACCAGAACAAAGCACAAGGGTACTCTTGTCGAACAGTGTCCTGCCATCATCACTCTTTGACATATAGAAAACGTGTAACTCACTGCTATGTGAAGCATCAGAAAACAAAAACTGGAAAGGAGGGAGGTTGAGTGTGTTTGGGTAAAGGTACAACGGGAGTAAAAAAAAGAAAATCAAACCAGGATAGGGAAGAGAGGGAATACAAATGGGAGAGAGGGGCGGTAATACAGGTAGTCTGGATACTGTGAGAATGTGACACTCTCAGATGAGAAGACTGCCTCACTATTTGTACAGCTCACTTAAGCCCAAAAAACTTAAGAATTGCTATGGCTATAAAGAGAAAGAAAGAGATTGAGGTCAGCTCAAGCTTGGAAAAAGAACAGAGAGGGAGAATGACGAAACACTTCTTCTCTCCCTCTTTGTCTCTTCCTGACATTTGCCCTCTGAATGGCATCAGCTCAACAGAGCGGCGCAACCTAACACTGATGTGGACTCAAAGGAAGAGAGACAGAAAGCGAGTCGGGGAGAAACCCAAGTGAAAAAGCAGAGGAAAGAAAGAGAACAGAAGGGGCGTGAATGACAGTAAAGAGGAAAAGAGAGACAGTAACGGCAGAGCTGCTTGTTTTCACAAGTCATTGCACAGGGGAGAAAACGTGAGTTATGCGTCCTCGTTCCACATTGCTTTCACAATTTATGTTCTGGCAAGAAAAAATGCAGCTCAAAAGACACCCATAAATCTGATCTTGTTTTCCTTTTTTTATTCCTAAATTTGTCTTGCAGTGCCCCTCTAACCCTCTCATTCTGTTGTTCTTTGGCATTTACCTACTCTGGTCTTCCTAACTTCTTATGTAAAGGTGTTCTGCAGCAAGCCTTTGTCTGATGTACTACTGTATTCTGCTGAGCTTGTAGAGCTTGGAAATATCTACACACAAAAAAAGCTCACTCTCTGTATCTCCTGCAGTGAGCAAACACTCAGCCAGCACACAGCGGCCTTGATCTGTTCCTTTTAAAAAGGAAATAGCTGTAACAATACCATGTCTTATCAAATTTAAGGGAATAACAGTGGTTTTTTTTTTTTTGAATGGGTCAAAGCAAATCCAGCCAGTTCATAATGTTTGGTTGCATAATATACTCAAGATTATGCAAAGCCTAGTTGACACATCACATTCACCTTTGGCCGTTGGATGATTCATTGAAATCTCCAAAGAAAAACAACTTCTTCTCTAAATTAAGTCTAATGCTAGTTAGACTTAATGGCTCACAGCCACATGAAGGTCTCTTTTAAACAGGAAAGAAATGATAATGTTTGGTTGACTGCAGACAGAAAGTCAGCCCTGCACTCTCACTCTGGAGACCCAATTAATACCAATGTAAACCACTGCTGCCCTTACAGGCAAAACCAGTACACGCTGTTTGTGTGAGTGTGTGTGTGTGTGTGTGTGTGTGTGTGTGTGTGTGTGTGTGTGTGTGTGTGTGTGTGTGTGTGTGAATGTGTGAGTGTAAAAGAGAGTCAGAGAGAGGAAGATGTAAGGGTATCACAGGGTGAGGATTAGGCTGAATAAACCGCGCTGAGTATGGATGATATCCAAAAAACGCTTTAAGATTATACCGCAGACAGAAATCACCCTCACATAACAAACAAACAACTAATCATAAGTATTACCTTTACCCTTGACATACTCAATAAATGTCCTTTTGATGGTGTTAATCAATTTGCATATGAAGTCATGTAAGGTTGCCTCTAAGACATGAGGCTTAAGGGCGGTGAGTCTTCAAATCACCTTTGAGGGTGAAATTGACTCTTACTTGCTAACAAGTCATGTTAAGTTTCTTAGGTGTCCATCATCAAGCTTGTAAGATTTATCATCATTGATGTATTTTTTTTAAATACCAACTCTTCTTCAGTTCTCAAAATGTTAGGGTTATTTTTGCCTAATGTATTATTAATTAATTAATTAATTTCAATGTATTATGCTATTAGTAGTTTTTAAAAAACGAGCATGTTTTTTTGTAGCTTATGGAAAATGTGTTTTTGACACTTTTATGCCATAGGCCTACATTTTCGTCCCCTAGTTTAACAGGCTACATAAATTACATCTCTTGGGTTTCAGTGTGAGCTCTAGACTCCTTAAAGATTTTTTTTTTACAGTCCTGTCTTCATATAGCCTCAAGCAATCATACAATAAATCAGCCTAATAGTAGAAAATAATGATCTTGTTGCAGACCTTAAGTCTACATTATCGTTATTTAAGTCACTCAGCCTTTTATCAGTTTATTTCAACCTGCAACACAGACGCTGTAATGTCCCTCCAAACTGAACACCTGTCCTATTAACTGCCGTGTCCTCCATTACCTGAACTTTCACTAAACAGTAAATAAATCTCCAGAACATAAACAGGTTTTCACTGAAAATGTAGCTTCAACTTAGCTGGAGTCAGAAAAAAAAAACCTAAATGGCAACCAAGTTTTCTGACGGTCCGTCGGCGCTCTCCTTGCCAACTTGTACAACTCAGACACGATAAAGCGACCAAACATTCCGATGCCAAGTAAATATCTTTCTTAATCATGTTCCTACCTTTTCCGCCGACAGCGCAGGAGTGGCCCCACATGAGCCAAAACAGCAAAAGAGGGACCCCGAGTGTCTCCATGGTGGTCGAGTTGTGTGGCTGATGTCTCGCAGTTCCCCTCTTCAGAAATCCTGGATCTCCTCCCCGGTGCGAGGATCTCGTGTACTCGGTGGATAGAGAGACTGTCAGCTGGTGTTGTAAGCAGAGAGAGAGAGAGAGACGCTGACGTTCAAACAGCGTCTATAAAACATTTATATCCGGTCAGCGGCTTTCAAAATAAAATAAAGTCGACTGTTTCAATTGATTTATGTTTAAAAAGATTAACAAAAAGGGTTGAATTCACGAAAAGTGAAAACTGCAGTATTTTTTTGTATTGATAAAAACGCAGACCATCTCTCTATTGAGAATTGGTGCGCAAACAGATTTCCCCTAAGCATGACAGGTTGTATGATTTTATGCTGAAGATGAAAACAACTTTTTGAGCAAATACATCTAGATTCGTGTGGTACCTTGACAAAGCTGCTGTTAAAGAGAGAGAAGCAGCAAGTGTTGGAGAAGTGGGGAAGTATGAGAGGGAGGTCTGTTTAAGATGAGTGTTGTGTGGGTGCTAAGTAGGGAAAATTTGATTTTGACACCCCAGGAAATGAGAAATAGCTACCACTGACTGCATTCCCCTAAGGAAATACAACTGTACATGTTTCATAATTTCAATAAACCCCACGCTAAGGCAAGTTCGAACACCAGCAGCTCACAAACAGCTGACACTGAAGCAATGACTAAGTGAGAGCATCAAAATAACATGTGCATACAGGGAACATCAATTAAAACAATAAAAGGCTTTATATCCTGTTTACTTTGCCACTAGTGACACTCAAAATAAGCTGAACTGTTTCTCTTTACTAATTGGGACTATTTCAACCATTCAACCATTCCTTAATTCTTCTTTAACTGTACAATTGTAATTGCCTGGAGAGGTAAAATCCAGCTACCCAGTCATTTGCATGGAAAAAAACAAAGATTAGTTGGAATTTTGAATAACTAAAACAAATAAGTAACTAACTGTATTTAATAACATTGACACTGACATTTTCTTTTGCTCATAATAATAAAAGATACAAGATGTGATTTCCTCTTAGATCCATAGCCACATGTTGTTGATGCCTACCTGCTGGCTATAGACAGATAAGTTAGCAATGTGCATTCTTAATTGTTTATTTGCAGATACCCTTCATAAACTGCCTGCTAACTTACTTTGAACATTTTTAAAGAAATATCCCTAATTTAGAAAAAACGTCAACGGCATATTTCTTCATTTTCATACAGCTTTCATAATCAAACGAAACAGCTGCCACAGAAAGCTGTTTTTTGTTTTCAAACTGTATCCTCCTAACAAGAACCCGAACAGCTCAGCCATCCTCCCCCTCACAGATTTGAGTTGTTCAGTTTTTACCCTGTGGCACAATCACTGGTTTTCTCTAACGCCCGTATGTTCTTCAATTATTCCCCCGTGCTTCGTCTTCTACTGGGTGTGGGTGTGTGTTCGGGGATTATAGAGAGGGAGTGAGGGCAGACCTCAAGTGAGTTAAGAGGATAACAAAGATAGAGTGCATACACACATGCAAACACATGCAAGACCACATTTACATACACTTACAGTCACTTGTACACACACATACTCCCGATTGGCTGTTGTGGCGGCTAAGTTACAGCAAAGCAGAGACACATGAAAGATGGTGCAATCAGCAGACTGTCCCTACGCATGGTCTAACCTTAAATTCACAAACCATCAGGAGTATAGAGGACACTACATTTTTATTTTAATCTCAAAAGCACAGAAGAGTTTTATGTTAGTTATTGCTCAGTAGTAAACTGGTTGCTTTTTTGTCTTTTATCAGCATGTGTATTCTCCAGCAAGCCCAAACAGTTCACAAATTATACATTATTCAAAAGGTATATTAATTCTGAATCATTCATCTTTTTTTATAAACAGACTGATTAATTAGAGACAGAACCATCCCTTTTATAAGAACTCATTTCTTTTTTTACAAGAATTCATCTTAAAAAGCACAATCTGAACAAATGCCAACCATTCTCTTAGTAGGTTTTTGTAAACATGAAAATGTCCATTTAAACTGACAAAATCTAAGTTGATTTCATATTAAATTAATAACCCACACCCACCCACACACACAAATAACAACAACAGCCCTGTTCTTGCATCATTGGCTCTCCACCTGAGCACCAAGCCAAACTGCTCAGACTCCCCTCCAAGGCCACAGTATAATCAAGTCTTCAGTGCAACTCATCAGTATTTTTTTAAATAAATCTCCTCTTCTCCTTCACCCTGTCGGCCTTGCTACTGAGTCCTGTTATGTACAAATATCCCAACACTTACATACTTAACAATTTACTTACAGTACTTCTTTTCAGAGTTTACTCTATACTCCCTCATACATTTCATCTGTGATATGTAGATACTTTCTTGAACCTTGACATACAGTAAGCTATTCTTGTCCCTCTTTGGCAAAGCAGAGCAAATTGAAAACATATTAGCAGTACATCCATTTCTTCATCTGCTGCCAGCTGCACTACACACAGTCAATTAGGGATCGACAAAGCTTCTCCTTTTCGCCTGACAGGCAGTTAGCATCAGCGGACTGAAAGGTTACCAGGAGCATGTAGGTGTTTGATGCTCCACTTCTGTAAAGGTCAGCTACTGATTATAGCAGTTTTTTTGCTGGAAAGAAACTCAGTGGCACAAAACACATGTGAGACTAAAACTCCTGTGCATCTTAACTGTATGTTATTACAGATACTAACCAGCTGCGTGTCCTGTGCATGTCAGGACCACGGAGAGCTCCTTCACTTTCACTCGGAATAAGCGTCGTCCAGCAGCGGGCGCAGTTGAGCCAGTTTCTCTGAGCGGAACCATCGAGCTTCTCGGAACGGGGGAGTGTAAAAAGTGTAACACACTGAGCTAAAAGCAACAATGTGAAAAGAAGGTAATCAAATTAATTGAAATTCATACTTTTAACGTGGGAAAATGTACAATTTGACATTTTATATCAACTACTGTTCATTTCATTTAAACAGTGTTATGTGTGTTTGTCGCTTTGTACGTCTGTAGGTTTTACGAGGCTAATTCATCGTAGCTGCTTTTTCAATGTCAAGACTTCGTTGACAGAATATTATGTGCTGTCCTCTTACTGATATGTCGTCTTACTCCTAGTTTTTACGTCTCACTGCATGAAACGTTTGATATCATTTCTGTTATGAAACAGGTGACAGTCTCTGCTCTCGTGTATTCGTCATTCACCTGTCATCCGTACACTTTGTTTTGACTAATAAAGTTTGCTGCAGGAAGTTTCCACGATTGAAAAAAAAAGGGTAATCTCCATCAATGCAGTTTTTAAATGCCATTTCGCTGCGTTGTTGCACGACGTTAAAAGACATAAAAAAAAACAAAAAAACATTTGGTTTCTTTTGGATATTATTATCTTAAGACATGGAGCCCACACATTAGATAATAAACTACAGTAGTCTTGTAGGTTAATCCATTAAAAATGACTATAAAGAATGAGATAGTCTGGTTATACAAATAACTGCTGTGGATGTTATAAAAATAGAGTGACAAATAATCTAGTCACGTCTCATGAACAAACACATAATCAGATATATTGAGATGTATCTTGCCAGAGCTTTTATTGGGTTATTTAAAGTCTTGATTAAGGCCCGGCAAGTTTCTTTACAGAGCACAGTTCATACATTAAGCGATTCAAAATGCTTTACAGCGTTAAGGCATTTATTATTATAAAGGCATTATAAAAACAAGTTAGTTTTTTTAATTCTACTTTAAAACCTGCTGCAGAGCCTGTTTTTTTATTTAACCATATTTGGATCTAATGCGTTGACAGGGATTGTTCAAGGCTTGTTTCTCATATGGGTACACAGTAAGACAAAAATAACACTGCAGTGTTTCTCAACCTTTGGTGACTGACTGTGGTAAAGTGCAACCATATTTATTGTTGTTGTTTGTCATTTCTTTGGGTGTCCCAGTGATAAATGGGCTGAAAATGATGATAATAAAAACTACCACCAAATGACAAATAGTTTTTTTATTTTGGTTTATGCAACTGAGGCAACCTTAGCCGATTTATTTGAAAGTAAAAACTGACTTTCGGATACGTAAAACTTTTCTGCACAGCTTCCTGTGGAAGGTTCTGGCAGAGGAATGTCTTTAACTGCTTTTACTTTCTAGTTCTCAGTCTATTTCTTATGTATTCATATTCTCCAAAGTCAGTATTAAAAACACAGAAATGTAATTAGTCACATAAATCTTAATTTTTACCTCCTGGATACTCATACCTTCAAAACCAGCATCACTGGTAAGAGCCATAACGGTTCTCTTTTTCTTACTCCCATAATGTCAACGACTTTGTCTTCTGTTTTACCCCCAAGGTTCTTCAACAGTGAAGTGGGAGGTTAAAGCAGGGATGGCGACTCGCCGTGTGCCACTAGTCCTGCTGGCCTGCGGCTCCTTTAATCCCATCACCAACCAGCACATGAGACTGTTTGAACTGGCCAGAGACCACATGCACAGCACAGGTCAGATCCAGACTTCACAGATGCTGTGTTTGCTTTGTTTGTGTGTTTTATTTAACTTTACAGATGCCCTGTAGGGTCACAGCTCCTCCTGATGAAGCTTTTGATAATGCCCAACATTTGATATTCTTTTTTTTAAGTTGTATTTTGGGTCATTTCACCCTTATTGGATAGGACAGCTGAAGAGAGCCGGAAATAGTGGGAGGAGAGAGTGGTGGATGACATGCAGCAATGGGCTAAGGGCCTATTTGAACCTACAGCTGGACTATAGCCTCTGTACATGCCACATAGGATGTGCGACATAACCACAAAGCTATCCGGGTACCCCCAATTATTATTATTTGAATTAACAGTGCATCACATGATAATGTGTACAGTGAGAGAGAGAGGTTGATCATAGTAATTAACCTAAAGAGAGTTATGACCCAACTCTGAAGCATTACTAGCTCATTGTTTTTCTTTTATGGTTTATAGATTTACTGTTTGGCTTCGCTGCTTTCATCAAAACTTGTAACAGCAGCAGCAGGCAGCTGCTACCTGCAAACACGCCTTGATAAACCTACTGTCTCTGATCCTTATAGCACCAAGCAAACACAGTAAGAGCGAGGCTGTAGAAGAAAATTTAAAGTTAAGTTACTATTAATGCACAGATTTATTTAACGAGCCGCTTGAATATAAATGCTCAAAGGAGGATAATACTTGCACTGGCATTCATGACAGATGTCGTAAATATAATGAAAAATCAAAAAAGACATACACATTCAGTGGGTGCTGGATCCAAAAAACACGAATAGATAAAGAAAGCAGAACAAGATCATCACCCCAAGAAGCTCCCGTATGAAGGATTTATTAAGTGACATTTCAAGCCGACATGCTCTTCCTGGATGTTGGCTCGAAACGGCACTTTATAAATCCTTCAAACAGGAGCTCCTAAGTGTCATAAGTACAACTCCAGATGAATGCTTCTGTTCTGTATTATGCTCTTTGTAGTCCTAACCCAATATTTCTGATGCTGGAGACCAGTAGCGGCTCGTGCATTGTTCCCACAGGGAGGGCACAATTTCTCACTGATCGACAGGGATGTTTATCTTAGTAAGCTTGATGCTAAAACTTACCGGAAAATGCTATTAACTGGCTAACCAATTTGTACGTGTATGTATATCCTTTATTGAAAATGTAATAAGTTTGAATAATCTTATTCAGTGAAGGTCTGTTATTCTCTTCGTGGGGAGTAGGTGGGCGGTGCCCTCTATTGACTATGGCCACCACTGCAGGTTCACACCTAATTTGCACTTCCCTTGTAATCTTCTTGTATGAATTTAAAGCTCATTCGCCCTCGGGTAAGTTTCTTGACGTGTGGCCACTAAGTCGTATGTAACAATCGTGTCAGCAGACACAGGCTCCTCACCAAAACTCGGCCAATTTACTTCCAAAGCTGCTCTTAGCAAGAGAACTGCCTGGTCACATGTTCATAATGACATCGTTATACCTTTAGAGCTATATCGCCCCTGAGTCAGCTCTCTCTAAGGTACTTTATGAACGCATGCACAGAGGAGCGTTTGAGTGGGCAGGAACATCAATAATGCTCTTAGAGTTTCCAGTTGACCCCTCACCAATAACAGATCAGCTGACTGATTCCAGGGTGATCAGAAATTCTGCTTTTATCATGCCTGTTGCTGATTGTCTTGGCTATAGAAGCAGATGCAAATACATCTGCTTTTTAAAAACTAGGGTGAGCACTATTTACAACTAGTTTCTCCTACAAAAATTCAGATTGTTTTAATACTTTAGTAACCCATTTATTAAAGCAGTTTCTAAACCAATAGAATTAATATCACAACATGAGCTGTTGATAAGTATATTTTTTTGTGCCTTTATCACTCAGTTTAAGCGATTGTGCTGAAATGTTGGATTTAGAAAAGTACTGATATATGAACACCAGTATCTCTATGAGATGACTCTATCTACTGATTTACATTCCATTTCTGTATCGTCTGACATGACCCAGAAAATGTGTTTTGATCCTCTCTTCCCTCAGGCCAGTACCAGGTGGTGGGTGGCATCGTGTCTCCAGTGAGTGACGGTTATGGAAAGCAAGGCCTGGTACTGGCTAAGCACAGAATTGCTATGGCTAAGTTGGCGCTGCAGAGCTCAAACTGGGTCACAGTTGATGAATGGGAGAGCCAACAGCCAGACTGGACAGAGACTGTGGTAACCATGAGGTATAAAACCTAGTCAGAGCACCATCAGAGTTAAAAGAAAAGATTCTTTGAGACAATAAGGCTGAACGTAGCAGGGGAACATGCAGAGGACTTTGGGATTGAACTCAGCCTTTAAGAGGAATATTTGTTTCTCTTCTGATGCGTCCTAGTTTTACCACAGAACCAGCACCAGCAGAGCTCTGGGAGATGTGCTCTCCTTGGCTGCTCCTCCATCCGTCCTGCTGCGTGCCAACCTCAACCGATTATTTAACAGAGTGTTGCCAGGCTCCCTGAGTCTCAATTACAAGCTCTGAGTTGCCAGACCAGACTGGACCCTCGTCAGGTCTGGGTTTTCATGAGGTGAAATCAGGGGCACAAGCTGCTAAATTCATTGGCTAAGTCGGATTTGTTGATATGCAAAGGGCTGTCTGGGCACATGAATATGGGGGTGAAAGAGGCAGCAGAGTTAATCTGAATGATATATGAATATCTCAGTATTGCAGAAGTTTTCAGTGCAGCAATAGGAAATGTATTTGCAGATTGGTTTTATTTAGGTTTTCCCTTAGGGAATTAATCTTATATTTCACACACACACTCTGTGTGTAGTTTGACATTTCAGATTATTTAAAAAAGGTATCTCACTCTTGTTTCATTACATTTCTTCCATATTTCACTCTCCTTCTTGTCCACACTGCTGACAAAGCCCCTTATGATTGCATCTCAGCCAGCCCCCACATGTTTGTGCAACATGGGTGATTATCAAGGCATGAAATGGCCTCTTGTCCGGAGGCATTGACGAAGCCCTGTCACACGTAACCTTGCTCTCTAATGCATAAACTGCACACACGCAAATGGACTCACACATCTTTAAGAAGCTTAACATGAAAACAGTGAAGTTTTTCATTCATCTCTCTTACATGTTCCTGTGTGACTCGTGGATTATTATATGGAACCATTACAGATAGTTTGATGAAGCTTCACTTAAATTGACAGAGTAAGATGAATAATGAATGTACAACAACTAGTTAGTGGTTACATCAGCAAATAAATGGCGAAATATTCAATATCAAAATAGAAAATAATGTACTTTTTTGTTATGTAAGATATCAAAGGAATACATTCTCAGCCTTTCTGTATCTGTCATTTGTTCTGTCTTTTGGGCAGGTATCATTACGGGCGTATTCTGAAGGAGTATGAAGGGCATATTGAGCAAGACGACTTCAATGGAAATTCTATTTCCCTCCCAAGTAAGAACCTCTTAATGTTATGAATTCAGGATTTGTGGATTTGTGTTGTAATTGATTTCTTCTCATGTTTAAATGGCAGTGTTGGCTGGTCTGTCCACTGGTTTGGTCCAGATATAATTTAAATAGAAATAATGCAACAACTGTCAGGTGTGTTACCTTCAAATATTCTACAAACTGTCTTGTTCTCAACCAGGTGAATCCTAGAGCATTTGTTGACCCCTCATTTTTCCTTAAAAGCCACCAGCAGGTCAACGCTCGACTTTGTCCAATACTGTTGGCTATATCAGAGTTATTGCTTATTACCACGTGTTTACATGTAAACATACTGCACACATTCTGAACATGATTAACAGTGTACCTGTGGACAATAAGCCTGTTGGCATACCATCGTCAACATTTTAGGGCGTGTGCTTGTGTGTGTTACAGCATGTATGAATACTGTGTTTTTTTTTATAACTGAAGGCTGGCCAATCATCGTCTAGGAACATTCTTTAGGGTTATTCGTGAATTGTAAAAATATATACATTATTATATATTCATATTCATTTTTAAAATTATTTCAAATGTTTTGTTCACAAAGAATGTATGTTTGCTTTGTTTGTCTCTCTTTTTTACTCTGCATTGTCTTATTTTCACAATGTGTACAGCAGCCTGCATCATTAGGTAAACATAGAAACCCAGCAGTACACTGTGCAACTCCAGCCCTATAAATAAAATGATTATTACAAAAATATACATAATGAATAAAATAAGCAAACTTATGGTATATCTATCTTTCCCATTGAGCTCATGGCTTTCATTTTCCCATGAGAGTTCATTTTTATACAGAAAAGGTGAACTAGTTGGTAATGATGTTTAAAAAAACACATTTTTGTTTTCGTATGTTTTTTTCCAATTAAGCTTTCTTTAAATCAAGAAGCATCATAAAACATCTTAAAGAATAATTAATGACTGCCAGCATTAAACTGAAAAGAAAACATGTGAAGCAGTCGTTCTGTCCTTTACTGCTTAGAAACCTCCCTCAGTCGCTTTAGAAATGTTAAACTGACCGACATCTTTGCATCTTTTTTCATGCAGCCTTCGTGTAGAGCATATGTCATGCCATGTTTTATCCTGTCTGTGGTAAAACGTTCAAGGAAAGCGCAGTAAAGACATACACAGTGTCTTCCCCATCTTATCCTCCTCTCCATTCAGGCCCCCGCCCCCAGCTGAAGCTCCTCTGCGGAGCTGATTTCCTCGACACCTTTAAGATCCCCGGCCTGTGGCAGGACGACCACGTGGAGGAGGTGGCCGGACGTTTCGGTCTCGTCTGTGTTAGTCGAGGGGGTCTTCAACCCGAGCGAGCCGTGCAAGAGTCAGACACTCTTTCCCGCCACAGTCAAAACATTTTCCTGGTGAGGGAGTGGGTGAGGAATGAAACGAGCGCTACCGAGGTCCGGCGAGGTCTTAGACGTGGTCTGAGCGTGAAGTACCTGATCCCAGATTCTGTGATAGATTATGTTCACCAGCACAACCTCTACACGGAGGACAGCGAGAGGACAAACGAGGGCATGGTACTGAGGCCGCTCGCCAAACAGGCACAACAGCCTGTGAAGAGTCTGGATGACTGATAGCTAGAAGGCTGATCATGAGAGACCTTGATGTGAGAGTTCACCCACAGATCAGTGCTTCTCTTCAGGGATGGGAAGCTCTGTGTAATTCAACCTGACTGCAGCGGGATAAAAATGTACACATGCTGCAAACATCTATAAAGAAATAATAGTTTGCCAAAAACAAAATTCACCTTATTTCAGTTAGAAAAATCTAAACAGTGGGAGGCTTATTTTAAATAACGCCCAGCAAGAGTGCAAAATCTGAGCCGCGTCTTTGTGCCAGCATATGAAAGAACATTTTTAGCAGAGATTTTTTCATCATTTATAGCTTTATTCATTGCTCATCATTGCAAAGTTCGACACATTCAAATAAAATTCTGTATATTTAAAGATTTCTGTCTGATGAGTGTTTATTTTCCCTTTCCAAATCATGAAAACAATTTTCCCTCAAAAAGTTTGTACAACACAATACAAGGGTTTTATAGTGCTGACAAAGTCACTTTATATACTGACTGTTTGTGAAACATGGTATAAGGTGCATTAATCCATCATAATGTTAAGGAGTCTTCATATTTTGCTGTTTTAAAGCCGTGTGCTTCTGGTAGAGAAATTCTGTGTTCTAAATGGGTCTTTAATATCACCATGTTTCTTTGTATATATGTCCCATTTCTATTAAAGGACGTGCACCTACCAGAACACCCGCTGTGTACATTTTTAATTGTAGCAAACTTAATCCTGTTTTTACATTCTTTGTGTTTTTTACTCGGCAGAAGCCTCCTGACAGCAATTAAGTGTGGATCTTTCAGTTTCACATTATCATCCACACACAGCGTCTGTGTATTTCCACCAAAGGATTTAAAGTAATCTTGACAGTTGCTCGGCTACAGGAGGTGCATTCTCACTGAGGCCAATGAGAGTGAGAGCATCGCTGCGGGTGATACGAACTGGCATCCTTAGAAAGATGCTATGTGTATGCATGTCTCGTCTGTGTGTGTGTGTGTGTGTGTGTGTGTGTGTGTGTGTGTGTGTGTGTGTGTGTGTGTGTGTGTGTGTGTGTGTGTGTGTGTCTTTGTGTTCAGTTAGTGGTGGGATTGAGACAGTGGGTTGGCTGCAGCTGGGCCAAAAGTAGAGATTATCAAATTAAGTTATTTAAGCGAAACAAAAGCAGTGACAGGCCCATTGTGCTTTATTTAATTGTTGCAGTTGGTTCATTTTAAGCTCAGGTGATTCTGCTTTTGTACTTTGAAAATTATCCACAATGTGTGCTCCAATCAGACTCATTAAAAGACTGTTCAATGTTTTAATAGAATGGCTCTGAATTGTCATTATAACCCTGATTTGTCCATGATTAAAACAGCTTCTTTTTATAGAACAGGGCCAGGATGAATTTGCCACATTTGGAGCTCTGTGTAAGTGTGCCTCTGTCATTTAATAATGGAAGTGTTCACCCTAATCCCACATACACAAGAGCAAGTGTTTTCCACGTTATGTATGCATGCCACATGTTCCCAGCATACATTGTGTGGAGGGGATTGAAGGGGTTACGTGGTGTCAACCAGTGGGAGGGAAGAGGGAGGTGCAAGCGGCATTTCCCACTAAAAAGAATGAGACCCGGCAGGTAATCGGATTAAAGTTGGTTTCATTCAAATTGAGGCTTTGGATAGCAAGTTCTGCACTCGTTCACCAGTAGCCGTCTACAGCGGACCTCCTCATTCACAGGAAAGTAAGGACCGCAGCAGAGAACAGTCACCATGCCCACTGATCTGAATGGATATTGGAAAATGATTTCCAGTGATAACTTTGAGGAGTACATGAAGGCTCTTGGTGAGTTAGTGGCAGAGGAGAGTGGAGGTCAAACATTTGAAGGTTAAAAATGTATACAAATTTGATATTATAAACATGTTTATAACTGTCTGCTACTCATAAAAGCCTCATCTGTAGATTGTAGTAGAGCAAGACTGCAGATTGCTAGTTTTTTGTTTGATTTCTCCTATTTAACAGTTTGGAGCATAGTGCATATAGTTTCAATACTTGATTGCTTAAATTTGCTTCAAGGTAATGACTACATGAACCATACTTCATTAACAAGATCAATTAAAAAACCACATGAATGAAACTGTCTTTAAATCAGTACATGTTTATCTGAAACCGTGTAAATGCATTTTGAAAAATCTTATGGTCCTGTTTCTTTTAACTTTCCTTTTTTGGGGGCTCCTGTTGCAGATGTAAATGTAGCCATCAGAAAAATCGCCAACTTGCTGAAGCCTGACAAGGAAATCGTCCATGATGGGGACCACATTACCATCAAAACCCTCAGCACTTTCAAAAACTACAACATGGACTTTCACGTGGGCAAGGAGTTTGAGGAGGATCTTTCCGGAGTGGATGACAGGAAATGCATGGTGGGTATTTGGACTGAGGTACCAAGACGAGATTAAATACAAGTTATATTGATGTTTGAAACTGTTTTTACAAACTTCTTCAACCACACATTTAGAGAAGTGCATCGCTACAGTTTAGTTTGAACAGCTTACCCTTGGACTTTTCTGCAGAATTTAACAAGCATATGATGTGCTGGAATATGGCCTCTTCACCTGCTTAAAAAAGTTTCCTCAACATTTTTTAAACTCTTCTTAACAATTTGACTCTTTGACTGAAGACTAGTGTCAGATACTGCTGGAAAGAACACACAGACTCACATTTATTTAATCCAAAATATGTCCCTGAATTCTAAATAGGATGTAAGATTATCCGTGGTGGTGCTTGACCTTTTTTGTGTGCTGATTATAGATAATCTATAAGCTGTTTTTAAGGGTAAGGGTCACATGTGTCTTTTGTGTGTCTGTGTGAGTTTGTGCAGATTATATTGAAACACTGTTTATAGAGGGTTGGTTGGGGAAAGACTGCATATAGATATATAAGTGAGTTTACACATTTTTAATGTGAAAATCCATCACATGTTGTTACATCTAAAATAAATCCTGCCCTGGTGTTTCCTGTATTACATTGACATTTTCTTCATGACCTTTGACATGCAGACCACAATCACCTGGGAGGGAAACAAGCTGGTGTGTGTGCAGAAGGGAGAGATTGAAGGTAGAGGCTGGACCCACTGGGTGGACGGAGATGAGCTTCATCTGGTGAGAAAACATCAGCTCCTGACATGAATAGTAATGATCGCAATTTGGACACTTTAATCCAAATCCAGAACGCCTCCCAGCACCGTATGTGCGTTGCATATATTTTTATGTGTGACAGACTTGCAAATTGGCCCTCATGCTGCAGAAGTAATAACTGAGTGAGTTGCATGCACACTATCTTTGGAAGTATGTGGATGTGATTCATGCACAGCCAAATAAGTCATATTATTTTGCTTAAAAAGAACTACCTCAAAAGGGAAAGGTAGCATTATATTTTTTACTCGATCCCCCTCTGATCAAACAAAAAGATTGATTGAAGATTTTACAAAAGAAAAGGATTTTTATCGATTATGAGAGGAAAAACAATCCAGATCTGCTTCTCATTCATCTCCTAATCCTTAGACTCCTGCTGATTGAGCACATATCATCATCATCAGCCTCCTCCTTGACTATTTCAATTAAATCTCAGTTACAAGGACTTCATTATCTTCTTCTTTTAAACAGCTCCTCTTTGAAATTCACAGCGTGGCCCATAATGGAAGTAAAGCCTCTGAAAGTACTTTAAAGTAATGACTTGGGCATTAACATTTTCATTAGCTCAGCATTATCAGATTTTCCTCTCTGTGATTACTGCTGTAAAAGCAAAGCTCAAATAATCTGCCAAATTATTTTGCTAAAATGATGCGAGCAGATTTTTTTTTTTCTGATCAGCACCCGTGAAATTAGTTGGAAGCTCTGAGGAGCTGGAGGAGGGGTTAAATGTAGAGCAACAGTGGCCTCTAGTGGCAGAGAATACCCTTCAAGGCTAAAGGGTAAAAGGGTTAGGAGGCATACCTGAAAAACTGCATCTTTCCCTCAGAACTCTAAAGAGCTTCACATTCATTTTCTTCATCAATTACTAATAAGTGACCCATCTTAAGCCCCTCCGGCCCACATGACAACTTGTTTTTTTGTGTGTGATTGAATGATTCAGTTAAGAAATTTTTGAATTTATGATAATTTCATCCGTCTTATTTTCTTTTTTTCCAATGTATATTCTGAGTCTGTCTTTTTTTGTCTAAAAACACTCATTTGTCGTCTGTTGTCTGCAGGAGCTGAGAGCTGCAGGAACTGTTAGCCATCAGGTCTTCAAGAAGTCCTAAACTGGTTCTTGTACTGAGCTGGACGGTGCCCCCAGCTGGGATTTTCTCACAAAGTCCCAACAGTCACACATACTTCTCCGTCCAAAAACCTGATCAGTATTTTTGTCCTGGAGAGAATGTTATTACTCCATCAATCATTGCCTTACTCTGCCGAGATGAATTAATGTACAGCACAATAAAAGGCGAGTCTAGGCGTGTATCATATATTATCACTAAATACTAGGCTGTATATCTGTTGGACGCATGCATACTGTTACTGCAGGTGAAGTGTATTTCATTGGTGAGCTTGTCTGATGGAAAAGTAATGGGGAAAGTGAGGAGAGCTGCAAGTACACAAATTAAAAGGGTTGATCCCATTTAAGCTCTCGAATGATTGCTATGGAGTGAAAAGATGAATGTTCGAGTGAGTTTGAAGGTTTTAAACTCCTTCTCTCAGTCTGCATAATGGAAATCAGTTATGACATGTACATATTTATCCTCCCATTGTCTCTAGGACTCCATCATTAAAAGTCAAATGAATGAATCAATAAAGTAAAGAGTGCACTATAATGTCATTTGTCTTGTGTTTATCAGGCTTGTTTTGTATCAAATGCAGGTCAAAATGAAATGACTTATGTTTACTTGAGTTTCATAGACTAACAGATCAGGTATTAGAAGCTTCTTCTGTCTGAAAATGCCTCTCAAGACATGCACTAAAACTCAAAGGGCCTCTATTTGAGAATTTCAGAAAGTGAAGTGAAGCCTGCAGAGCTTTAGTCGGACAGCTGCAGCCCTGCTGTGCTCTGAATCAGCTAATCTGTCAGCTCACTTCGTTCATCACCATTTCCAATTGGGCAGTCTTTATAAGCTGTCCAGCTCACTTGCTCATTCTTTACTGCTGCTGCTCGCCCTGCTGTTCTGTCTCTCTCTTCTTTATGTGCATTACCCTGCCACCTGCCCATCTTTTATACCTGCAGGCTCTGTTTATGCATGCTTCTCCAGGGGACCGTTATTGATCCCTCTCTGCCTTGACTTTAGCTGGTTTGAGAAAATGATGCACTCAAGTAAGGGTCGAAACAGAAGTTTGACACCAGAGAAAATCTGCATTTAGTCTCAGTGAAAAGTTTCTACCAAAAGAATGGATCAACTTGCTGACAGTCATTTACTCAAATTTCTTATGGATTTGCAGAAATGACAATAAAGGTGTGGTTTCACATTGGTCTGCTGAACACAGAAACTTTTCTTAATCACTTATGTAATGTAGTAGTTTAAATTCCAATCCAAAATCACATGATTTAAAGCTCCTGTGAGGAGTTCTGTGTTGTTAGCTGGTTATGAAACAAACTGAAATTAATACTGACGTCTCTTTATGAACTACAAGAGCAAACAAGACCATCAGTTTGGCTATATCTAATTAACTAAGATTAATGTTTTAAACTGCTGCTATCTGGACCTTTACCTTTTCCACTACAGGGTTCACAACGAGGGATACATTAGTATGTTAAAAGAGTTCAGGATGAGCTTGTTTGTCATTTAAACATTACCGACACACACAGGAGACAAGAGGAACTGCTTTGTCCACAGGGCTGCGCCAAAATCGCCACAAACTGAAAGATCCTCCAATCTACACTTTTAATTAGATGCAGTTAAGCGCTGATATTTATATCCAAAATAAGCTCATTTATTTATATTAATTTCAATTATAGGTATAGCTGTTTACACCCTGCATATCTGCAAGTAATCATTGATGGCCACAGATAATTATTAGAAGGTTGAAAGTCTTGACATGAGTACACTGTGGGCGTTCATGAACTTCTTTTAGCAGCCAGTGTCAACATTGGCAGAGACAGTTCAATTCAGAGCAAATATACATGTAGCGGTAAGTATTGCTTCACAGCCATGATTTAGCTTTGCATTCATAGTCTGAGACCAAATAGATGAATCTAAGTTAATGCCTCATGCGTATAACTGGTAATGTGATATGGATAGCAAAGTGATTTGTAACACACCAATTAATTGACCTTTAAAACTGATTGTTTCAGATGAGTGCCTTTTGATCCCTCCTCTTATTCTAAAAAAAAAAAAAAAAGCCTAATACTTGGAAATAAGAATGGAAGATTGATATGTCCTGCACACACTACACTTTGAATGGACTGTAAAGGAAGTTGAAGACACCATGCGCCCAGCAGTTTGTTTTACTTGATTTATTGTAATCCCTGATTTTGTGACACCAGTGGTATGTGGTGGTCATGCCAACAGCATTAGATTTGGCAGTTATTAGTTATTAGATTAGTCTTTAGGCAAAAATATTTACAAGTTTTAATAACATTTAAGTCATTTAGCATCATACATTTTATCATGCAAGCCCCTGAGCTCCTATAGAAATGCAACTTTTAACATTCACTAGAACCAGAAAATGGACTGTGAAAATGTACATGGATAATATAGTTTTCTAAAAAAATCTCTACTGCATGTGCACTTCTGTTTAATCCAGCGTGGGAATGGTGGACTATACCATTAGCAATGCGACATTATGTGGCTTGCAGAAAGGCAATTAAAGTAGCATCAGGAGAATAGATTATTTTCATTCATTCTCTAACAGTTTTGGTTTGCTTTGATAAAAAAAATCTCAGGGGTCAACCTTTTAAATAATAAGACTTACAGTATGTATTAAGAGATTATTGAATGCTCATTTAAATATAAATTTTTATAGCAGTAAATATGAGAGTTAATTGAAATAAATATAGACAGAAAGTGATATTCACTGTGCATAAACATCTGTTTTGTTTACATTTGACAATATATTGAAAAATGCCTCTTTTTTAACTGACCAGTTGAACTATATTAACCTTCACGCTGAGTGTTCCTGGTTTCTGCTTGAGTTTGAGCTTGCACAGTGTACAGAAAAGTTCAAATAAAGAGTACACACTGTTGGCAGACGTTACAAAATAGCTTCTCCTATCTGCACATTGAACACTGCCCATCGCAGTATAGTGTCTGCATGTGTGCATAAAGAAAAGCTCTTGTGATTGGTGTGTAGTGGTGTGTGTGTGGGTGTGTGTGGACCCTCATATATGCCCTTTCTCCCCCAGTGATCGTGTAAAGACTGAAAGAAAAGGGTGAGTTTCCTCCCTCCTCCAAAACAACTGACCCTACCAATCCCCTTCAAGCCATAAACTCACTTATCAATCCTTTTCTGCCCTCATGCCCCATGACTCATTTAAAAGCAGGACCATTCCTTGCACCGTCCCCCTACTGGCACTTTTTAAAGGTCTACACACAGCAGTGTCACCAGCTTCCAGCATGCCTGCAGACTTCAATGGGAGGTGGATACTCGAGACCAGTGACAAGTTTGAGGATTATTTAAAAGTCCTGAGTGAGAAACGTTTCATTTTTGCTCTGAGATCTCTTACTTATGTCTTAAAGTAGTGCAACAGAGTAATGTGACAGGTTGAATGACCACAAAATGTAATAGAATCATGCCATTTCATGCTCATTCAATCTTTTTGCAAAGAGTGTTTCTGATCTTGTTACTGTTATATCTAACCTGAAGCTAATGCAAAAAGTTGTCAACTAAGGCAGACATTTTATAATACATTCTTAAGTATCAAGTAGTATCAATCAATGATGTTGGATTTCAAAATCATGCAGAGTCTTCCTCATTTTGAATAATCATGGACAGTAATCAAGACCATATTTTCAGGATCAACTTTAACCTTTTCTAATCCATTAAAACAGCTCAAAATTATATTATCACTCTCAATCTTTTTTTTCTGGCTCTAGATATCGACTTTGCTACGAGGAAAATTGCCATTTCCCTATCTCAGACCAAAGTAGTCACTCAAAATGGAGATAAGTTTGACTTCAAAACACTGAGCACCTTAAGGAATTACGAGCTCTCCTTCACCGTAGAGGTCGAGTTTGATGAGTACACCAAGGGACTGGACAACAGAAATATCAAGGTAGGTTGACCTCACATTTAGAGATACGAGGGTTGAGAAGTTTTATTGGATGAGTTAGTATTTCCCTGTTTTCTTGCTGCAGCTGATAATGAGGCTGCTGTTATCTAACTGTGCCGGGGGCAAAGATTGGTCTGTGGTCTCTGTGGACTGAAAGCTACAGTAGATGGCTGATGATGAAATGAACAGAGATTAGCGATGATGCACTTATGTTAAATACCAATGAGTGGAGATATTTATTCATTTAAAAAGTCAGCGGTAGAAAAAAAAGGCCTTAAAGTATTTAATAAATCCAATTAGTTTGCTGCAGAAAATGATGCTAACAAATAATTACAAGATACCTACAGGCATTGTTATCCATGCCGTTATTGAGTTACATGGAAAATAGAAAATGTGAACCAAATTGCTGATTTATTCTTGCATTAAATGAATGAAAAACCTGGAGTTAAAGGAAAATTAAAGCATCAACAATAATAAGGTAAAATGTATTTCAATGTATTGAACGTGTTTAACATGTGTGTTCAATAACTGTTAAACTTTATATTCATATTGATTAATGGAAACGATTTCAACCAACCAGTTTCACTCATTGCATATTATTACACGTCAGCATGACAGCAATCCTAAACTCATTAGCCTTAATGGTAGCAGTAACCTTTAGCCTCCAAAAGTAGAAACAATTGAAAAGTGGAAGTGGAAAATTCATCAGAATGAGAAAAACATACATTAATGACTATGATTACAGTAATTGTTAAATGAATCTTGTCTTACAGAGTCTGGTGACCTGGGAGGGGGACAAGCTGGTGTGCACGCAGAAAGGAGAAAAGGCAAACCGTGGATGGAAACACTGGATCGAGGATGGCAAACTTTGCCTGGTGGGTTGGCTGTATCTGACATGTTTTTGTGTTTTGATTTTGATTTTTGTGTTTGTAACAAGAACATGGACGGATGTGCTTGTAAAGTTGTAATAACCGTTTTAATTATGAAATTATCCTCATTTTACCCCCTTATGAATTCAACTCAATTTTCCTCCCACAGGAGCTGACGTGTGAAGATGTAATTTGTCTTCAAGTGTTCAAAAGAAAAGACTGAATGCATATTTCTGTTTTCATTTACTTGGTTAAAAAGGTTTTTGTTTTATCCCAAATAATATGTCTTCCTTAATGTATGAACCAGATGAAAAAATAAAGGTGCTTTTCAGATAATGTGTCTTCTTGTGTGCGAATAAAAAGGACAAACCTATGAGGCTAAGAATATGTATCGACTTGGACATTGGTCAAAATGGGTCAAACAGTACAATGAGCAGAGTTATTTAACATCTCATTTGGATTTCTCTGCTTCCTGAAATACATAATTGTTACCAAAGTGGATTATTTTATAAAGCAGTGGTGAAATGCCATCTGTTGCAATAATCTGGTCACATGGAGGTGAGATGAGCTATAATTTTTAATCAACGGATCTAAGCCTCTAAGAATAAATCTTAACACTATCCACTGGCTATACCCTAAACAACCAGAAAAAAAACTTACTGCAATTACCCCTACTTACATTATTATTGTTATTGTTGTTGATAATGATGATGTCGTTTTGGGGGTGGGGGGTAGTGTGTCACTCAAATATTTCTCGTTTTGTCAAGACCAAGTTTGTTTTAAATGTGCGGCAATTGCACGGTCCTCATTTTAACAACCCATCTATAATACAAACAAGATCTTTTTCTCAATATTAAGATATGTATTGGGGTTTCATTCATTTTACGGACTAAAATGATTGCATTGTAATTGAGTCAGATTTATGATAGTGTAGTAGGCCTATTTGAAAAAATTAAACCTATTTTCGGTAACCCCTAAACTTCTTAACAGGAATGAAGTGGTGTGATGGGCCTCTCAAATGCATTCACTGCGACGAAATCTCAAGAAACGCTGCAAAAGAATCAATTAGAAATCTAAAAATGTTTTAGTAACACAGTATAGAAACTTGTCAACCGTGGAAACTGACAACTCAAAGCCTAATCGTGGCAGCTCTGTAGTTCTAACCTAACAGATGAATGACTTTCATGTCACGTCACCACTCCCGAGCGCAGCTATCGCGAGATTGAGTATCAGGAACTTCCACGTCAGTATCATCCAGTGCTCTGTTCACTGAAGTCCTAACATTTGGATAACACATCGTATTTATCGGGTTTTATTGCGACAACACGGGGATTAATCATGGTAAGAGGCTAATTCAGCAATTCTTTGTGCGTTTTGTTTCCTCATCTGTCATCCAATTGTACTTATTAGAGAGTGTAACAAAGTAAAAAATAATGAGCTATTCTTGTAAATAGCATAGCATAGCTACCTAGCTCAAGTTAGCATGAGAGCTCTTTGCTGACGGATATTGAAATGACATACGATGGCTGGTACCAAATGTAATGCGTGTTGTAGACAGTTGTAGTGATATTATCGTGGGATGTAAATACACAGGGCCTCTGAATTATTTAAATAAACAAGGAACAATGTAGCATGGCAAAGGTTACACTAGCCTGGCTAACTCTCATACTACTCCGGTTTCTTACATTGACACTACAAAGCTGTTGTCATCTGACTGGATATGTCCATAGAGCCACATCTATAGATACGTTGATCAATGTTTTAATGTCCTTTCAGCCTCTGAGGCTGGATATCAAGCGGAGGTTGACAGCCAGGTCAGACCGAGTGAAGAGTGTGGACCTTCACCCGACAGAGTCGTGGATGCTGGCCAGTCTTTACAACGGAAGTGTGTGTGTTTGGAACCATGAAACACAGGTATGACCGCAATTCAACGCACCATCCATCCATACATACAGATATTAATACAATTTGACAAGACATCAACACTTTAGTTACTAAATGTGCGATCACAGACTAATGTGACAAACACATCAGGAGGATCATGCTGGATATCCTTCACAGGGCAATTGTTTCTTTTTTTCCAGACTCTTGTCAAGACCTTTGAAGTGTGTGACCTCCCTGTCAGAGCCTCTAAGTTTGTGGCTAGGAAGAACTGGGTCATCACCGGAGCAGTAAGTTGCATCCATTTTTGTGTTGGGATCACGTATACACTAGCAGTTAAACAAACAAGTAGTTTAAGACTTTATGAGTTTGAATGTATTTATTTTGGTTTTTAAGTTAAATCTTGAGCAGTGTTGGGTCCCTGTTTATATGTAGGCTAAGCATCTGGTATTATTGTGTTAGATTCAAACAGCATAACATAAGAGCATATTTTTAGTTTTACTTTTTTGTACTGATTTGTTAATTATATTGTACTGATCTGTGAATTCAGCTAAAATTCAAACATTTATTTTCCCCTGCCTAGGATGACATGCAGATCCGTGTGTTTAATTACAACACCTTGGAGCGGGTTCACATGTTTGAGGCCCACTCAGATTACATCCGCTGCATTGCAGTCCATCCTACCCAGCCCTACATCCTCACCAGCAGTGGTACACTATCATGCGAGACGCTCTGAATTTATCAGTTACAAAACTAAGATATTACAGTGTCCTAAAATCCTCACACATGCACAAATGCATTTCTGTATTTTCTGCACAGATGACATGTTGATCAAGCTATGGGACTGGGAGAAGAAGTGGTCATGCAGCCAGGTGTTTGAGGGTCACACTCACTATGTCATGCAAATAGTTATCAACCCCAAGGACAACAACCAGTTTGCCAGTGCCTCCCTGGACAGGACTATTAAGGTTTGGATCACTGTACTGATGCTAAATTAAAGTAGTTGTTTGGCAAATGCCACAGGACATCTAGATCCTACTGCAGTACTGAAGCTTTAATGTCCACAGTAAAGCGTATTCTTACATCACATATGTTTAAAGTGAATGGGCTGTGAAGTGCATTCAATGACTCTCTGTCATGTCATCTGGGTTGTTTCAGGTCTGGCAGCTAGGCTCTTCATCTCCCAATTTCACTTTGGAGGGCCATGAGAAAGGAGTCAATTGTATTGATTACTACAGCGGAGGGGACAAGCCTTACCTCATCTCAGGAGCTGATGACCGCCAAGTAAAGATCTGGGACTACCAGGTTAGTACCATTATGAGATTCTCAATATTTGATCCTGGATTTGATTACAATTTTGACTGGGTGAATTCTAATTTCCTGCAGAAAGATTTTCCTTTAACTAATAAAATGCGCAATATATAGTTGATAGTGTTGAAAAATAATGCATGCATTCCTAATAGATTTTCTAAATGAACTCTGTGAATGTCCTTTAACTTTATATATACCTCCTGTTTGTGTTGTAGAACAAGACGTGTGTGCAGACTCTGGAGGGCCACGCCCAAAACGTATCTTGTGTCAGCTTCCACCCAGAGCTACCCATCATCATCACCGGCTCAGAAGATGGTGAGTAGGAACCCCACTCATCCTCAACTCTCCTCACCACCTGAACCAGATTGCATCACATCTCATAGCTCATTGAACATCACTATACACAATATGTCCTCCTCTGTCTGTAGGTACCGTGCGTATCTGGCACTCAAGCACTTACCGCCTGGAGAGCACCCTGAACTATGGCATGGAGAGAGTGTGGTGTGTGTCTGGCCTCAGGGGCTCCAACAATGTAGCACTGGGCTATGATGAAGGAAGCATCATCATCAAGGTGAGCCGAAGAAAGAGGTTTTGAGGAAAAAGTGTGTCTCAAAGAAATCTTAAGACACCACAGAAAATCTCTTTTCCTCCTCTTCTTTGTAGGTGGGTCGAGAGGAGCCAGCCATGTCTATGGACACTAATGGAAAAATAATCTGGGCTAAACACAGTGAAATACAGCAAGCCAACCTGAAAGCCATGGGTGACGCTGAGATCAAGGATGGAGAGAGGTTGCCATTGGCTGTCAAAGACATGGGCAGCTGTGAGATCTACCCCCAAACCATCCAACATAACCCCAATGGAAGGTATGCATGCACTTAACAGAGGCATCTTTACTCAATTTTCAATATGATATCTGTTAGAGGAGCTATGCAACCCGTTTTTGCCATTTTTGTTTACACCAGGTTTGTTGTTGTGTGCGGAGATGGAGAGTATATCATCTATACTGCCATGGCTTTGAGGAACAAGAGCTTCGGCTCAGCACAGGAGTTTGTCTGGGCTCATGACTCATCTGAGTAAGTGTTCTGTTTGAAATGACTGTTTTGATTTTGGTGAAATACTCCCTGCTGTAGTTGACTGTGACACTGTTTTTATTTACATCAGGTATGCTATCAGAGAAAGCAGCAGTATTGTCAAAATCTTCAAAAATTTCAAAGAAAAGAAATCTTTCAAGCCGGACTTTGGAGCTGAAGGTAATGTTGTTTGTTGCACAATAGACTTGTGGTTTTGGAGGTGGAGTTTTGCCACTGTCTTACTCACTGGATGTGTTCCATTTCTTTCTTTCAGGGATCTATGGAGGTTTCTTGCTTGGAGTGAGATCAGTCAATGGCCTTGCATTTTATGACTGGGAGAATACAGAGCTGATCCGCCGTATTGAGATCCAGCCCAAACACGTAAGACTGATTTACCAATAATATGACTTGAGTCTCTGGAAATAAAAAAAAAAGTGTTTAAGTAGAAAAATAGCATTTACATCACATGTGTAAATATTTTAATATAGACCTATCATAAGTCGTGGTAAAGTAATTTCACCAAATTATCGGATTTTGTCTCAATCTCTTCTTCACCTTTTTTTCTCTCTCTCTCATAACTTTTTCAGATCTTCTGGTCAGACTCTGGTGAACTTGTCTGCATCGCTACAGAGGAATCCTTTTTCATTTTGCGTTACATGGCAGATAAAGTAGCTGCCTCTCAAGAAAACAATGAAGGAGTGACCGAGGATGGTATTGAAGATGCCTTTGAGGTGAGTGTGGAGTACACATTTATATTTATGTCATTTTGCATGTCATATTGGTCTTATCTATGTACTATTGGATGTTGTGTATGCCCACAAGGTCCCCCCCCCCCCCCCCCCCCCCCATAGCAAATATATTCCTTACTCCATATTTAGAAGCTAGGAGTGTTTCTTCACTTTAAAACCACATCTCACTGTTTCACCTTTGTGTCCCTCCTCCTTGTTTCCAGGTCCAGGGAGAGATCCAGGAGATTGTAAAGACCGGACTCTGGGTGGGAGACTGCTTCATCTACACCAGCTCTGTGAACCGGCTCAACTACTTTGTAGGAGGAGAGATTGTTACTATCGCTCACCTGGACAGGTACAAATACAGATAGTTCTACTTGAATATACGTATATCTGCTTTAATGTTTACTTTAGAGACTGTGAGCACTGTGTTTATTATCCCAACAACTTTTAAACTTTATGCTACATCTCCTGCATTCTCTCTGTGCAGAACCATGTACCTGCTGGGTTATATACCCAAAGATGACCGTCTGTACCTGGGAGACAAGGAGCTCAACATTGTCAGCTACTCCCTGCTGGTCTCTGTCCTGGAGTACCAGACAGCCGTCATGAGGAGGGACTTTGGAATGGCTGACAAGGTGCTACCCACTATTCCCAAGGAGCAGCGAACCAGGGTGGCCCATTTCCTTGAGAAACAGGTTAGAAAATACAGTGGGGCTTCAAAGTTCAAGATGCAGTGTTTTTCAACCCAGCTTGATAAGAGGAATAAACCTTTAGAGCTTGAAAAATTACAAATGTTCTTTCTTTGTCTCACCAGGGTTTCAAGCAGCAGGCGCTGGCTGTGTCCACTGACCCAGAACACAGGTTTGAGCTGGCGTTACAACTGGGAGAATTGAAGATTGCTTACCAACTGGCTGTAGAGGCAGAGGTAAGAGCTTTCTAGATGGCTTTTAAGGCAAATTATTTGGCATCACATTGTGTTTTTCTTCCTAAAACATGACCAGAGATTTGAAAAAAAAAAAAAAGACAGAATAGTCATATTATTCTCCGCCCGGCACATTTCTAACATTTGTCCGCCTTTCACCTGCAGTCTGAGCAGAAGTGGAAGCAGTTAGCAGAGCTGGCTATCAGTAAGTGCCAATTTGGTCTGGCCCAGGAGTGCCTGCACCATGCCCAGGATTATGGTGGCCTGCTCCTCCTTGCCACGGCCTCTGGTAACGCCACTATGGTGGGCAAGCTGGCTGAAGGGGCAGAGAAGGACGGCAAGAACAACGTGGCCTTCATGACCTACTTCCTGCAGGGAAAGTGAGTACTGCAACAGTGTAAGGTGGTGACATTTGTGGACACGGGGGGGAAATACAGAAATTTGTATGGATCACATTGGGGTATGTTGTAACTCTACATATCTTCTTTTCTCAACAGACTGGATCAATGTTTGGAGCTCCTGATCAGGACAAACCGACTACCTGAAGCAGCCTTCCTAGCTCGCACTTATCTGCCCAGTCAGGTGTCCCGTGTGGTCAAATTGTGGAGGGAGAACCTGGCAAAGGTTAACCAGAAGGTTAGTTTGGTTATCACGGTGATTGTTTATCAGAAATATTACTGCTAAATTCAACTGTTGAAGCCTTAGCTCTCAGAGTAAAATTTATGGACACAGGATCTGTGTTATCTATGAGATGTCGCAGATAGCCTACTCTAAAGCTACAGAAAATATGAAAAGATATATGATAACCTTAACCTATTGATTAATACTGTATATGCAAATGTGTAGTTATTTAATTTTACCCATGTATTATTTAATGTTTGCTTATTTCTAAGTTATTATGTTAATCAAGTTTAAAATAACAGGATGTTGGCGTTTGGCCTTAATCTAATAGTTCTACCATGTACTGAATCTTCCTTCCAGGCGGCAGAGTCCCTAGCAGACCCTACAGAGTATGAGAATCTATTCCCCGGGCTGAAAGAAGCCTTTGCAGCTGAGCATTTCCTCAGAGAGAGCTGCTTGGGTACCACCAGGCCCGCCAAAGATTATCCTCTTGTCACAGTGAGTTTTTTTAAATCAATAGATATGGTAGCTGTTCCGTATGCAGACAGTATATTTTATAGTTGTATCACAATCCTATTTTTTGTATATTAACAAACTCCTGCCATTTGTCAGCTCAATGAAGACAGGAATATTCTTGAAGAGGCTCAGGGATATGAGCCCAAAGGAATCTTCATTCCTCATGGCACCAAGGTTGGTTTGGAATATTCACCATTTTTTTTGTTGAGACTATTTTTACAGGGCTCTTCCAAGAGGTTAAGAAACTAAAAGGACCATCGCTCAGTTATACTCAAACTCTTTCTCTACATGTTTTTATGACAGACTCAAGATAGTGAGGAATCAGTGGCAGCAGCTACTGTTGCTGCAGCAGCAGCAGCTGTGACGTTTGCACAGCCTGAACCTGCTGCTGCCCCAGCAGTGGACAAAGAAGAAGAGGAGGAGGAGGAAGAAGAAGAGGAGGAGGAGGAAGAAGAAGAACAGGAGGAAGTCGCTGAATTCTCACAGTCAAAAGAAAAGGTTGGAATTCATTTGTCTTTCATTTGTCTAAATAGTTAAATATTGTTTATTTTAAATTAAATAACCATCTACTTCTGTAGCATCTGATGAAATCAGTTTGACTTTTATAACACTATAAATATCAAAAATAAAACCTTCCACAGTCCCCTGATACAAAGATAAAAGACTTATTCATAACTGGAATGTGTTTTTTATTCTTCTTGTAAAAACTATGTTTCTTTCATGTGTGTCTCTATTTAGATTCTGGACGAGCTGGAGGTTGACTTGGACAACATGGAGCTGGATGACATTGATACAACAGACGTTAACCTGGATGATGACTTTCTAGATGACTGAGATCTGCCTGACCACTCTGCATCTGCTCCCAAGCACTATTCAGAGCTTATTTAAAAACAAAGAGAAAGAGACCAAACTCCCTTTTCCCCTTTTTTGTATTTGTATCTTATTAATATTATGTTGTCATGTCAACCTATTGCAGAGACACGGTTCAAGTAGAAGATGATTATATTGATGATGATGGTGATATGAGAAATGTTTTATTCTGTTAAGAAAAGTAGATACTTCATGTCTATTTCAGACTCCCCATTTTGTACACCATTTATTGATTGTTTGAGATACTTGACTAACTATCCATTAAGCAATACGTTGTATTTACTCTCCGCTTTATGTTGTCTGTACTGGCAAATCAAAATTCATTCTGTCCAATAAACTGCAGTAGCTGTACATATTCACATTTGACTTGGGTGTTGCATATTAGAAGCTTTAACACACAGTACTAATACTATAGCTTCATGTGAAGCTTTTCAAGAAAATGCATTTCAAGTGGAATTAATGTTGCACCATTCAGTAAAGATAATGTTACCTTTTATTTTAGTCATTTCATTATGAAGCACATACTAGCATATAGTCGTAGAAATGCTAAAGGAATGGATTTCCCCAAATGAGAACTTATGGTCTTAGATCTCATACAGAATCTGTCAATAGAGATTAGAGCTGTCTTGAAATGTGATCTGAATCTGATGAAAAATATAAATAAACAGGGCAAATGTATTAGAAATGGGCAATTCAGAGTTCCAACTACCATGTAAAAAATACCTTTAAATGGCCCTTCTATGACACTTACAGATAAAAAAAAAAAGAAAAAAGGAATAAAGCTATTTTAACCAAATGCATAAATTTACAATTTACAATTTCACGGCCATTGGCAATAACCCTACTGTATAACTTTCCGTCCCATTTGCTGGTCGCCCATCTGTGCCTTTGTGAGTATGCCCTCCTCTGTTGATTCGTGGAGTGATGCACTGCAGCAGGACACTGTCACTCTCCTCCTCTCCTGTGGATGGCGCCCTACCGAGACAGGCTTGTACGATTCTGTGCATTTTCGAGTCGTTTCGTGTGCAAGAAAGTACCGAGCTTGGCTGGCAGCTAGCGAGAAGAGAAACCCCTATACCTCTAGCAGTGTTTATCCTTCCCACGGCTTTGATCAGTTTTACAATTATTTCCTCGTTTCCAGCTGTTTATTACATTACATTAAGTTTAATACAAACTGGAACTTACGCGGTCCAATCGACGGACGGGCGCTTTGGCGAGGAGCAAGGTGCGTTTTCTAACAGAAAGGCAGGCTGAACATTTGGGAGCTGGCGTAGAAAAGAGAGAGCCAGGACTACGCAGCGTGTCGGTTCAGCCGGGGAGAGCCGGGGGGGAACCACGGTACAGTCACCGCCAGCGCCACGGGGAGTCGGGGCCCGAGAGGGAGCCTGCCAGGCCCGCGGCTTGATGCACCCTGCCTGCCTCGCCTTAGCCGCAGTCCGGGATGGGGGAGACCAAAATTATATACCACCTCGACGACCAGGAGACACCGTATCTGGTGAAGCTGTCGGTGCCGGCGGACAAAGTCACTCTGGCAGACTTCAAAAATGTCCTCAAGAAGCCAAATTACAAATTCTTCTTCAAATCTATGGACGATGACTTCGGGTAACTGTTATAGGGCTTATTGTGTAGCATCATCCTTCACTGGTTTTCTCTGCTTTAGTGAAGCTTGGTCGACTCTAGCTTGGTAGTAGCTTCTTCCAGCTGGCGTGTCATCGTCTTTTACTTCACCTGTGTATCGATGTGGAGCTCGCGTCTTGCATTACAGCTCCTTTGTTAGCCGCTAGAAGAGCTCGCAGTGTTAGCAGGGTCGTTTGTTTACATTGCTTGTGTGGCTAGGTTACACGTATCGCCTTGCCTTTCTCTCACCAAGTTTGGTATTTGAACACTGGTGAAGGCTCTAAATGACATTTTAACGTGTTTTAAATACAATGGGAGCAGGGGCAGTAGACAAAACACCGATATTAACCGGTTAGTGACGTTTCTGCTAACAGGCTAACCTCAGGATGTGAATGGCCGGCTTCAGTCAGCTCGTCGCTGGGTGCAGCAGGCCCCTGCTGTTGTTGTCTATTAGCCCGAGGAATGCAGAGTTCAACACAGGAATTCCCTGTTCATCACTCTGGCAGTTTTATGAGCATGTCCTTTTGTGTTAAAACATGGCTGGAAAAGTAGACGTTTTATATTCCCCCAGACAGTGTGTCATCTTCACAGTAAACATGAGGTTGTGCATTTTTTATTCCTTACAGCCATGTTTTCCAAAGTTGTGTTTGGCTTAAAGGGCAAACTAGGGTGGGGCAACAACTTCTTAACATTTTCAAGTGTGAAAGACCTATTCTAAAAAGATCCACATCTATGTATGCTGTGAATAGACCATTCTGCCTATTCAACAATTATTCTGGTGGGGGGGGTTTAAACCTTTACTCCAACCTATGGTGTAGATCAAGACAACCTGTCAGACTGGTATAAACATTAGTTGTCAAAATATTTACCTCAAAGACAGTCTCACTGAACATCACCATTCAATTCTTCACTGAAAGGAGCCGCTGATTGTGTATGTGTTGTCAAGGTAACATCCGACATCTGATTCTCTGAAGGAAGCCGTCTGTCTGGGAGGGTTTTCTGGTAATTCACTCAGTGAAATTGGTAAAAAGTTGCACTAGAAAACTTTTAATTCCCCGTTTTTTTATTTACAATAATAAGAGCTTTCCCTTTTTTTTTTTTACCAGATAATACCAATGCTTCTTCTTTAAAATGTACAAACACATTTCAGTCTTACTTGTAGTAATGTAGCAATGTTGGCTGGCCCCTACTATTTGGGGATTTTGTTAAACTGTTAAGTCTTAATTGGCAGATCGTGTGTTTGAAGCCAAATTGCAAATAGTTTCTAATCTACATACATACGATTGTTATACACTTAAGCAGGCAGAATTGCTGCATTAGATTATCAGTTTTCTTTACCAACCTTACCAGCTAGCTAATTCTGCTATCAGCTTCACATCATCAAGAACCATTTATATAGACAATAATTAGCGCCGATATTTTCTTTAGGCAGTGTCGGATATTCCTAACTGCCTGTGTGTAAAAATAGGTGTAGTAGGTGTGCTGTATGAGGTGCACTTGTTTTTACGGTTGTCACTGTCTGTCCTGGGTGATGGAAGCATTGCCCAGCCTTATCTTTTATTGCCCTGAGAGTGCTTTTGTGTTGGTTGGGGTTTACTGAAACAGAGCTTTGTTCTCTTTACAGGGTGGTAAAGGAGGAAATATCTGACGACAACGCCAAGCTGCCCTGTTTCAATGGACGTGTGGTGTCATGGGTAGGTTCAGAATACATCCTGGGATGATTTTGTGTTTGTTCATTTTTTATTTTTTGTGTTCCCCTTTTTTTTTTCCACTCTATTGGAGTGGTATTTGGCAACAGCATGCAAGCGTTTATAACAATGACTCCCATCTGTTGACTAATGATCCCAACCATACTCTGTCTCCAGGGAGAGACCCTCTGCATCTCTGTGATAATGTTATTATCACATAATGATCCTAGAGGCAACAGACACATGCAAACACCCTTATATGCTGCCTTGCTTTTTAATTTCTAAGCACTTCTTAGAGAATTAGAGCTGTGGTTGCATAGTTTTAACGTAATAGCCTTCAATTTGAAGTCCCTCCACATACTAGACTGAACCTTTCACATCCATGTACATGTACTTGCACGCACTACCTCATTTCGAGGCTCTGAGCAATAATTCTCCTGTCTCCATAACACAAGAGACATCTGGTCCCGGTGCACAGCCTGCCTTCCTTTCTCATCGACATTGGAATTGGATTAAGAGCAAGTGAAATCACAGGATAGTAGGGAAAAAAAAACCCAATAACAAAGAGCCTCACTGCGTGCCATCTAACAAGAAGATTAAATCTCACAGGAGGAGGAGAAAAAGTTGAAAGAAAGAGTGTTCTGTTTCTTGACGTAAAAGGCTGCTGATGCCTTCGTTTAATTTAGCACAGTGTGGTTGTAATTATAGGTTTTATTTGAGAGCCATCAACAAATTGCTATCACTAGGTGTTTGTGTGTGTGTTATCCAGTGTGCATGTCCTTATGTGTCCCTTTTGTTATGGTATTTTTCATTTGTGTGTGTGTGTGTGTGTGTTTTGGAACATGTTTTATCTCTGGGGGGACATGGAAATGTTCCATGTGCAGGGAAGAGTTATCTCTGTTATAGGTCTTACATTTATTTGTCTTGACTGTTCATCTGTTATTTGGATGAACTGATTGATGGCTCTCTTGGGTGTGGAGGCCTGTTTCTTTAGCACCACATCATAACAGGCCAGTCCCCACAATCTGGCCTGTTGTACATTATTTTGTCAGATGAAAAACAGATTTTGTCTTTCACAGTATGTTTTACACCTCGTCTTAGTGCTCCCCTCCTGAACTAAAGTAGCCCCTGTGCAAACTAAGAATAAAACATTAGAAAGTATAAACACCTGGTACATATTGGATAAAATGATATAAAGACAAATGTGATATTATTTTTTATTTAACCTTTATTTAACCAGATAAATAACCCATTGAGATCAGGATCTCTTTCACAAGGGTGACCTGGCCAAGAGGGCAGCAGCACACGACAAAAAAACATTACATGATAAAGAGACAGTTTACAAACAATAAGTTAGGAGAGAACAACAATTTACAATGTGCAAAATTGATTTACAGATAAAGTGCAGAATCTTGATCACAGATTACAATTCAGAAAAGAAAGAAATATATATGATATATTTTCAGTGTCCTGGACAACATATTTGGTTACTGGATGGGTCCCACTTGATTTTTCTGATATTAATCAGATATCTTTAGACAACCCTGTCACACCAGAACCCCACCATTCTTATTGATCATGAATTGTCATGCATTTACTGACACTGGTTAAAAAAAGCCTGTTTCAACCTTTTTATCTGTTCATTTTTTTTTTCAATTTTCCACCACAAGTAAAAAGCATTCAGTCTGAAATGGTTAGTCAATAAAACACTAAATGATGTGAGCTCCTCAAATCTTTCTCATGGAAGTGGAGTCTAAGAAGCTGAACGTGTGTTTAATCTTAGCATCTAAGAAGAAAACAATTGAGATCATCAACATGAGCACTTTGTAGTCTATTCCAACTCATAATACAATAATAAAAACAAATGTTACTAATCAGCCCAAAGGCTCTAGGAGAATTCTTCTATTTTTTTTTTTTAGCCTGTTGGGTGTGGTAATGCAAACAAGGAATGTGTGCCTGCTGTGTAGAAAGTGAAATCAAACTAAATTCTTTGCACTGGACAATGGTATGCTTCTCATGGTCACACCAATTTCACATCAGCTATTAGACTTGTTTTTGCATGCAAACCATGCACGTTCAACTCTGATTTTCTAAAAAGGAAAACATCTAAAATACCACAGAACTCAAAATCCATTGTAGAATGGAGGAATCAAATAGTATCTTGAGAGAACAGGACTAAATATCACTGGTATATACTGAAATTAAAAGGGAAAATGGGGGGTTATGGAAATGTAAAAAGTAAACAATGTAATGTTAAGATCTACCAGTGATTTAAGCTCCAGTCACAGTCCTAGACCATTGGATACTATTTCTTTCATTATAGTGTAGTTCCTACAGTTCTGGCAAACCTGGAGTCTTTGACAATGAAACAGGATATTCCCTCCACCTCTTGGATACAGTGTAGTTTAAACACAATAGTTCTCTGACATAGGTCTTTTGCCCAGTTGCTCTGTGTCTTTTAGTTTACTTTTCCCTCTGAAGTGTTTGTCTCATCCCTGTGTCTGACCTAATTCTCAATCTGTCTGACAGCTGGTCTCTGGAGATGGTGCCCACACAGATGCAGGCTCAGTGGCAGACAGTTTAGACGCGCCACCCCCTTTGGAGAGAACCGGGGGCATTGGGGACTCAAGACCACCTTCCTATCAGTCAGTATATTCTGAAAATATTCCTGATGTATTCATAGTGTGCAAAATGGAAATACTATTTCATTGTGTGTGAAAAAAATGGACTCTGTGAGTTCTATAAATGAGTCCCTCTTTCTTGCGGGTCATAGTAGCAGAAACAGCTCATGTAATGGGAAAAAAATGACACCTTGTGACTGCCCAGCAGAAAACCGAATCTACTTTTTTAATGTTATGTTTATTTTAAGTATCCTTCATGCTGGGAAAGAATCACTATGCCTTAGACATGAAGAAAATTGAATGTCCTTCTTTTAGGTTGACATTTTTTTTTAAATGATAAAGTATAGTTGTTTCAAGTTTTTAGTGGCAGCCAGGTCAATTTGTAAAGTGTTTAATAGTTTGTTGAGTGAATAAGTAATGTGATGATAAACAGCATGTTTTACATGATTTTGTGAGGTTAGAGGTCACATGAGATTTAATGTTTAGATACTGACAATGTCGGTTCTATCTGTCTATCTTTACTTGACACTAACTTTGGCTTCATTGCATTGTCTCTGTCTGGAGTGGGAAGGCAGCAAGTGTTCGAGATAGTTTGGACAACGACACAGAGACTGGCTCCATGGTGTCGCAAAGGAGAGAGCGGGAGAGGCCGCGACGGAAACACACCAACGAACACGGTCAGAAAAATGTTTGCTGAACACTGTTTTTGGCTGATGCAGAGGTTTCTTAACTGTGGTTTGAATAAAATGATGTAACAAGCTTTCACAATACTCTGAATTTTAACTTCATGTATCAAACATCAAAAAAGGAACCAGCTTGGATTGAAGATAGTTGATTTTGTGGTAGAAAAAAAAGAGAGTTTGAGAGATTGATAATAAATGAAATAAGATATGCTACTTTTTTTTTTTTTTTAAATATAAAATTGTGCATTAAGTTTGTGTTAAAATGTCTAGTGTAGGCTTCCTCTGAGCTTTTATCTATGTTAACTAAACAGCTTTATTTTTTTGGCCCTTGCATGTATGTATCATCCTGATTACTGCCCTGCTGCAGGTGGAAGGCAGAACGGTTTGTCATCGCGACCTGCGGGACGCGGGGGCCCCGACTACGACAGCTGCTCATCCTTTATGAGCAGCGAGCTGGAGTCCACTTCCTGCTTTGATTCAGAGGACGATGACGCAACTAGCAGGTCAGACATTTTGCAAGATTGTTTAGCTTGTTCATGAGTGCAGTTACTAATAACAATAGGAATTCTGCCTCCAGTTAGGCATCTGGATTAACTGTTGATGGTTGATGGATTTTATAGTCTGGTGGTTTCTGTGGCTACCCCCCTGAGTTCTCCTCCAGGAGTGGTATAAATATCTGCAGCCCAATGAATAGTTTCTGCTGTTCTCAATCTTCAGGCATCTCACGGGGTTGTTTTTCCTGTTGATGCAGCTCTGAGGAATCCGGATTGAAGCTTCATTGTAGCTTCTGAGTTTATCTCCAATCCAGAAAAACACTAGTGGTTCGATTTGAACAAACTTTCTGTCTTCGTCAGTCAGTTGATAACTTTAAAATGTGTGCTGTTCTATGCTGTTATTGCACTTTTATTATGGAAAACTGTGCAAGGAGTCCTTATGTTGATGTAGGTAACAGTGGGGCTTTCATTTTATGTTTGTAAAGGAACTTGTTGAAAATAGATTAAGAACACATAAGAATCAGAATCAGGTTTTATTGCCAAGTACATTTACACATACAAGGAATTTGACTTGGTGTATTGGTGCTAAACAATTAACAAAGAAATAACGCAGAACTAGCAACAACTTAAATACTACAGTATAACAAGCTATTACAATATATAAAATAGAATTTAAAAATGTAAAATATAAAATATAAAAATGAAGCCTAATTGAGGTAGAAATTTTAAGAACAGACGTGATATGATTTTGATTGGTTTAGTTATCAAGCAGCAGTACATGTTTGGTCATAAGTAACTCGTATATGTGTGTGTAAACGTTCTAAAAAGATCTTGAACTTTTCTTATATCCAGATTTAGCAGCTCCACTGAACAGAGCTCCTCTCGTCTAATGAGACGACACCGCCGTCGCCGGCGGAAACCCAAGGCCTCAAATATGGACAGGGTGAGACGACAACACCCTTTGGACTAACATGGCTCTTCTTGTAATTTTTTAATTTAGTTTTTATTTTCTTAATTGTAATTGTTCTTCTCAACAGTCTTCATCATTCAGCAGCATCACAGACTCCACCATGTCTCTGAACATCATCACTGTTACTCTCAACATGGGTAAGTGTCATGGCCGTATGGAAGCTGCACACAGAAAGCATTTACATACGTTAATATGAATATATTCTCTTTATAATACCACACACTGAGCCTCACCTTTAAATGTCTTACAGAAGACAGTATTGTATGCAGCTGTGACCAACGGTTTCCATATTGAAGCTGGTCTTGATTATCTTCTCTCTCTCTTGTTTCACCTGATTCTTGTCCTCTCCTCCTCACAGAGAAGTACAACTTTTTGGGCATCAGTATTGTGGGTCAGAGTAATGAGAGGGGAGATGGAGGGATCTACATTGGCTCTATCATGAAGGGTGGAGCTGTGGCTGCAGACGGACGCATAGAGCCTGGGGACATGCTGTTGCAGGTGTGTGTGTGTGTGTTAATGTCAGTATAAGACAAAGAGATGGTGCTCCATAGCCAGTTTCACAATCTGCTTCAAGTTATGGGATTTCTTAGTTAAGCTGTTACTCTGAAAATATGTTACCTCCTAATGTGACTATGCAGTGTAAGAGCCATCCTTTATTGTCATACTGAATCAGAATTAGTAGAAATAGAAGTTTACAACTTGACTGATTGTTTGGTTTTCATTTGTCACTGCAGGTGAACGACATCAACTTTGAGAACATGAGCAATGATGATGCAGTACGAGTGCTGAGGGACATTGTGCACAAACCAGGGTAAGCAGCAACCATTAATACGTACTTGAATATTTTTCATCAAGTAATGAAAATAAATGTTCTGGAATAAAATCCAGGACATATTGAAGGGGACTATAAATTGATTCTGTGCTTGTGAACAGCCCCATTACTCTGACTGTGGCAAAGTGCTGGGACCCCAACCCTCGGAGCTGCTTCGCTCTACCCAGGAGTGAGTCTCTGTCTGTCTCGTGTGTCTCTTACTATATTTCTTCATGCCTAACTTTGGCTTTGGAAAGATGACCCAACTCTGACCAGGTAATATTCTTTTCATCAAACAGGCGAGCCAATCCGACCCATTGACCCAGCTGCGTGGGTGTCCCACACAGCGGCTATGACTGGGGTTTATCCTGCGTACGGCATGAGCCCTTCCATGAGCACTGTCACCTCCACCAGCTCCTCTATCAGCAGCTCTATCCCGGAGACTGAAAGTGAGTCACATCGCCCCTTGCTGTTATGGCTTGTTATCAGTGCACTTAAACTCAAAACAACTTGCATCTGACGCTGACTCGCAGTTACTTACTTTACCCTACATTATCCTCAGTGTTGTTCTTTTTATGATCAGTTTCTCTGTGATGACCCTCAGAAAAAGCACTTTTTACTACGTATGACCAACACTTTTTTGTGTGGCATTTTTTTTTTGTTGTAATTAGTATTTTATTATTTTTCCATGAACAGTGTCACATTGTGGTAAACAAATCAAATGACTTAATTATACTTATACACACAATAAAAATGAAAAATATTTATATATAACAAGAAAATAAATGCAATAATAGACAATAATATATGTAGGCATTTTATCATTTGTTGATTAAAAAAAGCTTAAGAAATACAGGAAAAGTGAGAAAGAGAGAGTGGGGTAGACATGCATGAAAAGGTTGTGTCTGGGATTCAAACCCACCAACCATTGCATCAAGGATGATAGCATCTGTATGTGGGTTGCCTGCTCTATCAAACTGAGCTCAAACAGACCAGTCAACCAGAATTTTTTTAACACTTGTCTTTCTGATTGGAGCCCCACCCTCTAAACCTCTAAAGATGCACTAACATCAGTATCTCCCTGGAACTTAGTGAATCTCCATCTTAAGTGTTGCCCTTCCTTTTCACTGCATTCCTGGGATGACTCTCTGTTCCAGTTTTTTCTGTGTTCAGCCTCACAGACTCTAACTGCTCAATAACTCTTGTCAAGACTAAGCCATAACTCACAACCTTTGTACCCCTGTAATTTTGGTAAAAGACACCAACATGTTTTTTCTGTCTTGAGAAAACGTACCACTCTCTCACAGCGTCTTGACCGAACTGATGTGGTCCACATTTTTGAAGACTTCTCTTTAAAATAGATCATGAACTTCTTGTGACCGCATGAAAACAAAATTAATCACATTAGTCACACTGGGAAAAACTCTTTGAGTTTGGATTGTGGCTACAGTGTACGGTTAAGTAATGTGCTTTGTTGTGCTTTTGCAAACTGTATTATTGCAAAGAGTCATTTCAATAGCAGCTACAGTGACATTTAGAGCAGAAAAGCTCTATAATCATTGTATCTGTTTAACAGTTCAGGTGGGGCTCTTAAAAATTAGAGCCTCACATGTCTTTCTGCACTCATATTTTGCACCAGTGACCAGCCATCATACAGGGTTGGGTTCAACAGTTTCTACAAGATAAAAGCTTCCACGGTGCATAATGTGGTGCAGGCACTTGAAAGGTTGAGTTTTGGATAAAGGGTGCAACTGCTATAAGTGTGCACCATCAGGTCAGGTTTATGTGAGATATGTTAATCAATCTCAGTAGTGTTTATAAACTAGAGGTGGGAAAATTCCTTAAGAACATATATATACTCTTTAAATAATTTAGGGGTGGTCACAGGTCATTGGGAAATTAAGGAAATCACTGATTGAAGCAGACATAGATAAGACTGATAGAAGGAGGTTGATTACACCAAAGGTGGATTAAAACACTTGATATGAAAAACATGTATTTTAGTAATGCAATGAACCTCCACGACATGTTATGATACTTATCCAGGAAGGACATTTACTTGATCATGATCAGGGGCTTGATAGGATTCATGATAAAAAGCTTAGCTGTTATCCATGTAAAATAAGATCTGGTGTTATTCATACTCAGGACTGCACAGAGGTCAAATCACAGTCCAGACCACAAGAAACCAAATATTATCTGTGGTAAATTCCAAAACTGACCAATATTTTTGTACTTGTGTAGATTTGGTAACAGCACAACACTTGATTTTTGAGAAGGACTATTCAGGTGATCTTGAAAACATGTTCTGTGGTGTACACACGTACAAATCTCTGACAGATTTGAAACTATATCAGCCCTTTTCAGGAGGAAGTGGTTCAGCCCTTGTGGTAACTTGACTGTGTGTCATCTGATCTTTCCCAGGATTCGATGACTTCCACCTCTCCATCCACAGCGACATGGCAACAGTCGCTAAGGCAATGGCCTGCCCGGAGTCGGGTCTGGAGGTGCGAGACAGGATGTGGCTCAAGATAACCATCGCAAACGCCTTTATTGGTACGTCTGTCGGAGCAGAAGCCATGGTCCCGCATGGTCCTCTTCATCAGTATGCAGACACACATCTGCTCTTTATTAGCTTAGTTCAGCCTGTATTAACCATCAGATCTTCAGTGTTATGGCTATGGTTAAGCCTATTGTGTCAAAAAATACATTATCAATTGTTATAGTGCTAAAATGATTTTTGATTATTTCAATAATCCATTGCCCTAGCTTTTCATATTGTTCCACACCAGAGTAGTGTTATCGTCATAGGTAAAAATGATGTGAGTTGAAGTTGAAATCGATGCTAACTTGTTTTAGAAAAAATTGAGACGATGGCAATATAAAAATGATTAAAAGATTCAGACAATCCGTAGAAATCTCTGTAGACAAGGGACAAAGCAGAAAATCAACACTAGGCGATCGTGATCTTCAGGCCTTCAAACTGCCATTCATGAAAAACTGTCCTGAGGTCTAATGGGTCAACATTTGACTCTCTCATGGTGGCCCC
Source organism: Labrus mixtus (assembly GCF_963584025.1). Classification (NCBI taxonomy): domain Eukaryota; kingdom Metazoa; phylum Chordata; class Actinopteri; order Labriformes; family Labridae; genus Labrus; species Labrus mixtus. The sequence goes on from NC_083619.1 coordinate 12,778,988, forward strand.
ATTCTCCAGGCTAAAGAGTAGAGAGAGCATTCAGCTTGTTCTCAGCGCACAGTTTGAAAGCCATAATCTGTGATTGTGTGCGGGTGCATTAGCGTACATGCCATGGGTAACCTGCACATTTCTGAAAGCTCCATTGATGCTGACAAAGTGTTGTAAAACCAAAAAGTATTGCAACTTCATGAAAAACATGACCCTGCCTCAACTTTTATGAAACGTTTTGCCGGCATCAAATGCAAAATGGGCATATCTTTTTCCAAAAACACTGATATAAGGTATGATTGTAAGATAGTTTTTAGTGAATATTGGGGTGCAATGTTTTGCAAATCATCATTTTTATTTTACATTTTGAGTATTTTACATCTTAACTCTTCATTAAAAGGGGTTGTAAAATGTGTATGTCCTTCAGGTTCTGATGTGGTGGACTGGCTCTTCCATCATGTTGAAGGGTTCTCAGATCGCAGAGAAGCCCGTAAATATGCCAGCAACCTGCTAAAGGCTGGCTACATCCGACACACTGTCAACAAGATCACCTTTTCTGAACAATGTTACTACATCTTTGGAGATCTCTGTGGCAGTAAGTGGACACTCAGCTCTTTTTAACCTAACACCTGCTTTGATTTGTAGCTATAATAACAAAGTGTTAGGGTTAAGTTGTATCTGTGTTTCCTGTAATGCCTTCTACTGCCATATCCACTGATTACAGTGACGATTATAGGCACTCATTGGGGTGTTTTCTACGAATAGGGTGTAAAGCTGAATGTCTAAATCAATTTTTTCCTTCCATCTCCCACAGACATGACCCACCTGTCTATTCATGACCATGATGGTTCCAGTGGGGGCGCCTCAGATCAGGACACTCTCCCCCCTCTGCCACATCCTGGGGCAGCCCCCTGGCCCATGGCCCTTCCTTACCAGTTCCCCATTCCTCACCCATATGACCTGCCACAGCCATTCCATGGAGGACCAGGAGCTGGTAGTGCAGGAAGCCAGCACAGCGGTGAGTACAGCAAGCAAATGGTGTATGTTTTACATCAAAATGTCTGTAGATTTTTTTCAATGGCTACAGAGTTCTCCTTTCCTCCTGCAGGCAATCATTTGTTTGACTAATTTTGACTTACATGAATCCATGTAAGCTATGACTGCTTAGCTCGTAAATTAGCAAACTACAAACCTCATGAAATTACTTTTCAAGCTACAGAGATTTTGTTTTACGTGTCCCTTATAGGAATTTAAAGGACTTATTCCCATGTTGTACTGCATTGAAATATTGTTTGATCTCTTATCCAGAAAACAGGCTACCTCTGTTAAGTTACATTTCCCCTCCAACAGCTCCGAAACGGTCTTATTTACATGTTTTATTTTGTGTATTTAATGTGTAGAAATAGAAAACCAGACATTGTGGTGTAAAAAGCTGTTTGCTTAACGCAATGGAGATATTTACTAACAGCTGGAACCAATAGCTGTGCAGAACATCCCAGATGTCATGTCCTAATTTTGTGGTCGCACACTTCCATGTAGTCATAAATAGTTTACCTACTTATGAGATACAACATGGTACAATTTTGGAGCTTTTTCTAGGTTAAAGTTTTGATGCTTAGCTTGTCCCATGCCTACTTTTGTATAAGATGCAAATAGATTTACATGAAAATCTTTTGCAATGTCCGATTGTTCTTTTACAAACTGTTATAGAGTTATCATTAGACTGAAGAAAGCAAGAAGACTGTTTCTGGTAATACAATAAAGACATGTAATTGCCTTTGGCTGAGTATTTCAGCCTGTGGGAGTGATTGCTCAGTGACCATGTCTGCATTAGTCATGCAGCTCTCATGAAAGTCTCCTACAAACTGGGTCAGTACTGCCTGCCTCACTTCTCTCTCACACAGAAGGGAGTGAGAGCCACTCCCTATGTAGACATTTTATTTTAAATGTTTGTTAGATAATAATCACAGTGTCTTTACCTCTGTCCATAGGAAGCAGCGGTTCCAACTGCAGTAAGAACGAGGGACGGAAGTCTGGTGGCAGCGGCAGTGAACCAGAGATCAGGAGCCACCGAGCTCCAAGCGAGCGCTCAGTGGCTCCCCCTAGTGAGCGAAGCGTCCGTAGCTCTGTCAGCCACCGCAGTGCCAACTCCCACTCAATAGCCTACGGTCCTGGCCTCATCTACGGCCCCCCTGGCCTGCCCCCCCAGCCGCAACATCTATCTACAGCAGCACCTGGCGCCCCACCAGGCAGAGAGCTCGCCACTGTGCCACCTGAGCTCACAGCCTCCCGCCAGTCACTGCGCATGGCGGTGGGCAATGCAGGAGAATTCTTTGTTGATGTGATGTAAGACAGCATGTAGGCAGATAACAAAGTAGCAGAAAGGGCTGTCTCATGTCACTGCAACAACTGAGAAGGACAGCGTGGGATGATAGGAGGGAGGGAAGATTGCAAAAGCTGTCACCCACGGCCTTGATTCATCTCCCCTGAAAGCAGAAATAAAAACAACCATTTTGTGCATGTCGAAAGAAAATGTTCCTCCTATCTTATGCTTTTCTTCCTAGTAGTACTGGCCACACTTTCTTCAATGAAGAAACCCCCCTTGCTCAAGATGGAACCAAAGCACCTCTCTCTGTTTCCTCTCCTCAGTGGGGAAGAGTTTGCATGAGGACAAAAAAGCATGAGAGGGAGGGAAGCGGTGGAAACAGACAGCTGGGGAAGATGACTCAGCACTTTGCTACATGGATGTTTTTCATTTGTTCTTCTTTTCACTCTTCCCTCCTCTGCCTTCCTTATCTAACGTTCTCTGCCTTCCTCCACCCCTGCTCACCACAAAACCGAATGAAAGAAACCTCTTCCCTCCTTCCATTGTTTCAGTCCCCTGACCTTTTAACAAGAAAAAAAAAGTGAAAGAAAGCCGAAATGAACACTAACTTTTAACTTTATCCAGAATGTTTAACTGTTTGCTTGACTTGAGAGAGAAAGAAATTGAAGTTTGTATGTAGTGTAAGAGAATCACAGTTCTTCCTGTAAGAAAGCATTTGTTTTATTTTATACGTAGTTGTTTACAACTAGTTTCATTTATCAACGCTAAACATGAGCATCCAGCTGGAAGCGTCATTTTTACACTACATAACTTAATTTTCATCTGTTTACCAGAGCATTTTCAGACTCTGTGTTGCGATAATGTATAGTTGAAAAAAAGTTTCTTACCATGTCTTTCACACTTCTCTTTTATCAAGGAAAAAAATGTCTTTTTATTTATAAATATAGTTTTATGACTTAAACCTGCCGTTTTGTCTGAAGTTTTTATTTGCATGAATGTGTATATATGCTTGTGAAACAGAAACACGCATCCTAGTTTGTTTATTTTTCTTCATGGAACCTGGGTTGACTTTTGCATTTAAAGGGAGACAGTCCAAGTTCAGGAATGTGAAGGTTAGGCAATGTGGTGCACAGATGTGTGTGTGTGTGTGTAGTGTGCAGTGTGCAAGAGGATCTGTGTGTGTGTTTTAATATGCCTCAGACCTTCTGACCAAATGCTCAATGTTTCATATGGTTAGACTGGGAAGATTCAAAGGTGGGTTGATTCAACATGTAGAAAAAATCAGATGGACTCTGCAGTTAAGCATTCAAATGAGCTCACACATACGGGACCCTCAGCTGACAGGACAAACATATTAACCATTTAAACTCTATTGTGCGTCAAAGGTCGTTTAAGACAAGTTATGTGCCTCTAGAACTTTATTTTTTTCATAAGAACATTTAATAAAGAAAAGTTGGTCATGTGCCAAATGGTCCTAAACTCATTTTAAACCCTCCAGTAGCCCACCAATCAGAACCAAATAGTTACACAAACATAGACAACATTAAACGACCATGAAACTTATTAATAATTGACCAGTTGCCCATGTAGCTTATCATAACAAGGCCTGGGTGCGGTTTACACATCGTCCCAGCCGCGCCTTTTCCTGTCACAGCGGAACGGTCGTGCGTAAGGACGGCGGGTCAGCTGATCAGAGGACCGGGAGGAAGCAGCCGAATCAGCGGGTGTGTAGAGTGGGAACCTACCGGATACTGACATCGGTTAGAACCTGGGATAACCGGGAGCAAAAGACCGGTGGCGTTCGTGAGAGAACTAGGGTAAGCTCACCTAAGTCGAAACGGTAACACGTTTCTCGTCAAAATGTATCAGGTATAGTCCGGTAAACGTTTCAATGCTAACATTAGCAATGTTAGCTGCCGCTCCGTTAGCTGACGTCAAGCCAGCAGCAGCAGGTTGAACGTAAACGGGAAGTGGGCGACTTGTTACCGTCAAAATAAAAGCATACAATTCCCAAATTGTACATTTTTTGAAACTGTCGTTATTGTCGAATATGTATTTTTTTATTCTTAATTTCTAATGTATAGTTGGTGAGAACAAGCTTAGTTGAATGTGAATTTATCGTCTGGCGGTGTCATTTTCTTTTTCACCGGAAGTCACTTTAACATCCTGCACGGCTGGTTTGCTGAACATCTCCGCCAGCTAGCCTGCTATCGTGAGCTAAATTAGCTAGCTATCCCTCACTCGGTGTATTCTCCATCACTTTGATATTACCTGAAGGTCAAGCACCCATCAATGCTGTAGCCACGTTACAATGTTGTAAAAACTAAGCATTACAAGCAAACATTTCTCTGGGAGGAGAGGAAAATGTGGAAATATAAGAAATGTATGAACGATAGGAAATGGCCCGAGTGAGCAGACATCTTGACTTCGGCCAATAAAACGAGAGATTAAACCCACTCGAATCGTGTGAATGGTTAATCACGACATGGGAATGTTAATATAGTGGGAAAATAAAATAATTTAACCAGTCTTGAGGACATGATGGTGTAATCTGAGCTCTCTAAACACCGTTTGTTTTAAATTGTCTGGCCTCTGTCTTAGAGGAATTTAAAGCATGTCCTTCATCCTCCCGGGTTTCCAGAAGCTTCATTCTTGAATGGGGACAAATCACTAGGATGTTTGTAATCTAGAAGTATTACTGTACTGCCTTTTAGATCAAATCGACTGTCTGTATGTTTGAGTCTTAATCTGGATTCTATTTAAAAACCCTGAATCTGGTGGTAAAATCAGCAGATTTGTATCTAACTACCTGGAGGCTGCTAATCTGGTGTTAATCTTACTTTGGAAAGAAACAAGGAATTGGCTGGGAGGGAGGTGGATTTAAAAAAAGATGATTAGAAGTGTATATATATTTATTTTTGCAGTGATGGTTAATGCATATACGTGTATTCACTTGCACTCTTCAAAAATGAGTCACTACCATGGTCCAGCTGCAGGGTATATTCAGATGGCAATAGTGGTATGTGTGTGTGTGTGTGTGTGTGTGTTAGAGAAAAAAAAAGGAGAGACAGGGAAAGCGGATGTAAGGGACAAGCGACTCCCTGTACTTGGTCCCCCTCACATTTCACTGCTTTCACTTCTCTATAACCCCTCTTTCCTCTCCCCTTTTTCCTTCCTGCCATCGCTCGCTCAATTTCTATCTCTTCTCAGGCGTGGTTTTGTTCCACCATGGCCAGTTGGGACTGAGGAGCCGCCACAATGATTGGAGGATTGTTCATCTACAACCACAAGGGGGAGGTCCTTATCTCCCGGGTGTACCGAGATGACATTGGGTATGTTTCAGACGAGTAATGCTCCTTTTAACATTTTCTACATTTTGGGTTTACTTGTTGTGTGTGTGTGTGAAAAGGTCCTGATCTCTTGGGGGGTGGACAGCTTGGGACTTATTCTTAGGGGATGAAAGAGGATTATGTCTCTCTAATTGTCATCGCCTCTGAAATTGGTCTAAAAATAGTTATGCCAAGATTACCTCAAGGACGATGACAAAAAAAAAATCAATATATGTATCTAGAATAAAATGTTCAAAGATTTGTGTTTCTTGATGATTTAAAAATAAGACTCACGATAAGTTAATGACACAATGCAGATGACAAAAATTGTCTCATATAGTTGTCCCAATGTAATGAGGTAATGATTCAGTTCACTCATGCTACCGAACCAGTTACTCTTATTTTTATATAAGCTGCAACTGTATGAAAACATCTTCCAAACTTTTTTAACTAATGTCAAATAAACTACTTTTTCTGGAGGATGGCATGAATAGATGCATTTTACTGATGTTTTCTTAAGGTAAATCAAATTGTAAAAAAAAAAAGCATGTTAAGAATGATTATTGTCTTTTAATGTCTCACTTAGCTGTACTCCAAAAAAGAGACTTCAACCATAAAATAGCTCAGGTAGTAGTCCTTACAAAAGCTCCAGAAAATCAAGTTTTTTTAAAGCAGAATTGTACTGATGTTTTAGATGCACAGCTGAAAGAACGAGATTTGGATTATTGCCCGAAAACTTTTGATTAACCACTTAGTAAAAGAAAATGTGGGTCAATGTTTGGTAGTTCACATGTTTCAAGTAAAAGGCTACCACATAAATCCACAAAGATGGCATTTGGTATGTAATCCAGAGTAACTCAGTTTGGTTTTCTTTCTATCCTCTTGATTATTTGTTCTATGTGAGATGTTGCTAATTTGATTGACCTGTGATGTAGGTCTCCATGCTTACATCCACACATTCTGTTTTGTGTAAACCCTTCAGCGAGTTGAAGGTAGGGAGGAGGAGAGGGGAAACTGTTTTTCTAGTGCTACTTCTGTGGGTACACATCAGCATTGCTGGGTCAGTGGGTTATAACATAACAGAAATAAAACATATAACATGCTGTATATAACGTCATCTCTTGGACAGTTTTTGTTGTAGCTGTGGAGTAAGAGTCATAGGGTAGACTACAGGAAATAGGCAGAAAGAGAATAGTACAATAATCTTAGAGCTGTTCAGTATTGCATCAAAGCAGACTGAGCCAATGAGACAGCGTTAAACACTGTTTGAATTAGATTAACCTGAGGTTGGCAGGTTTGTTTAAATGGAAGAGGGACTTGTGTGTACACGGATCTGTTCAATGTTTTGTCCTGCTTCCAGGCTGCAATTAGCGATGACATTGTGATTACTTTATGAACACTCCTTCCACGTCTAGCACCAGAACAATTACACTACAACCCAAGACTCTACATTATCCATTGTGGGAAAAAGAAGCAAATACAATTGTGTGAGGCTTTTCATTTCACACAATTATTGTTTTTTCCCCACATTTATCCATGTGATTACTTAGGGTGATCCTCCTTTTGCTGCCAGAGTGCAGAATGAAACCTGATAGTGGAGAAGCGGTCATGCAGTCCTCCCTCTCTATAATCCTCTAAACCAGGGTCGTCAAAATGATGGATATTTCAATTCCTTTTGATACCACATGCTGTGAATTGATACAACCTCCATTACTGTTATGTCCGATAGTATCAGTTAGAACTAAGCTAATGAAATAATCGTATTTGTCACCCAAGCTGCAGGAAGCAAAAGAGAGAGAGAGAGCAGATGTAGTCGAGACACAGATAAGAAGAGGAGAGAGTGAGGGCCTTGAAGCTGTGAAACAGAAATAAGATGTTACTTTCTGATTGTTTCACAGGGGTTACGCTCTAAAGAAGTTCTTGTTGTGTCCACGTATCTGTTCATTCGTGTGGGAATGTGCTGGATTTTGTTTGTCTGCAGCACTTGTTTGGGCATTTCAACATAGCTGTGTGTCTCTGCTCTGCTCTCTGTCACACCGGCTGCAGCCACAACACAACACAAACTGTTCTTATTCAAAGGTCGGCAAATACTGATATTTTGTCAAGTCCTTTTGGCATCTCAGACATGCACAAGTTACGTTTGTCTGAGGAGAGAGACAGTGATGGTCCCCAATACATATTTTATTTGTCCCGACCTTCAGACTGTTGAGAGGAAGCTTTAAACCATTGCACAATAACAGACGCCTGTAAAATGGGAACTAGACACCACCACACATTTCTACTGGATTATGAATAATTATTCAGAGGAGGTATTTTATTTTTGCTCTAAATATTATTTTCCAAGAAAATCCTATTTATTTTTCCTATATATATAAAACACATAATTGATTAATGAGCAATATCAATCTGCTGATATATTTCCCGAGCTTTAGTCTAGTTCTGTCACCATTCTAAACACCATGTTACTCACTCGGTCTGTGTACGTGAAGCACGAAAATGTCTCTTGTGCATTTTTGTCTCTCCTCTTCTTTTACATCATCCTATGTTTCCTCTCAATCCTCCGTATCACCATTTTCCTCCATCTGTCCATCTTGGCCCCTGTAGGAATAGGTAAGAGATACTCCAGCCTATCAAAGCATGACCCCTTCCCCTCTCATGGCCATCGCCAATCAATTACCCCCTTGAAAACCCTGAACTGCATGCCCATTGATTCCACAGCAGACCTTCCCAATACTTCCTATAAGCATGAGTCACCTGTCATGACATTTCAGTGTTAAATAAACCACTGAGCTACGACATAACAGCAAAACAATCAACGCCAACAAATTCAGCCACCAGAGCCTTAGAGATGCTAAGAAAACAGCGCTACCAGTGCTTAAGCATGTAGTCTGAGCATGGGATGATATGATGGGATGATATTTTCAACTTTTGATTCTGCCCTGATTATTTCACATCAAAAAAGTTAAGTTCTAGTATGTTGTGGGTTCTGATTGTCAAAGTTTATCCTTGACTTGAGAAAAGTAACGTAAGCCGTTTTCACAAGTGCATGCTCCTGAAATTCTCCTGACCTGGCTGTTCACATATGCACCTCCCAGTGGGAGACTGCCCCTCTGGGTCTCCTATGGCAATACCTGATGAAGTAAAAAATAAAAAAAATAAAAAAATGACGCAGACGAAGCAACACAGCGATATAATGGGAATATCTGCTTTTATGTCAATGCTACGTGTAGTTCAACGGAATCACAATGTCATAAAAAGAGCGGAGATTAACACTCTGGAGGACAGGAAACATGATGCAGGAGTTCAGTCACGTGCACAGTCTATGCACAGTGCACTGGTCACAGGATAGAATCATCACCACCCTCTCCTATTGGCTCAAGGTGAATTCTGCGGGTTATATCCTGCAGTGTTCTCCCATCAGCTCACCTGGACTTTATGTGGAACAAATACTAGGAGGCTGGCAGGAGAAAATCAGGATAAAGTCAGTGAAGAATTTGTCTGTTTGCGTTCACACATACAGCTCATACGGTGTCAGTTAGAAAGCCCAAAAAAACTGAACTGTCCAGGAGTTTTTTAAAGTGAAATAAGACATTCAAAGATATAGCAGAGTCATTCTTTCTTTTTTATCACTCTGACTACACAGACACTGGAGGCTTATTCATGGTGGGCCTGAGAGGAAAATAGCATGCAATCAATCGCAATTGAAAAAACAGTTGTACAATACACGTAGGAATCAAATTTGCATTACATGAACTAAGAAAAAACAAATAAGGCATTTCTAAGCTTCCTGAAATATTGTACCCTCATGGCCTCAAGGGTGTTTATAAAATGAACATGTTGACTTCCTAAACTGTCTCAGTTTTAACATTGAGATGCTTTGCAGACATCACAGAGATCTTCAGGCATATGTTAAAACGCTTTTGTAACAATTTCTTTTATTTTTTTATACATACAATCAGATGACAGTATCTTAACAATTATATAGATGTCTAAATAAAAGATAAAAGTAGTCTTTAATTCCACAGAGATCCACTTTCCAGAGATTACCTCTAGATTTTCTCTGAAGGATTTGGTATTCTTATGGGAACGTGCTGAATTCTTTGCCCTAAGCCTTCTTATTTTACACATTAATCAGGGCTGGGCTTTACAAAAGTATCAAGATTTAATCTATTCTTAAAGGTAAACTTTTTCACATTTGTTTAAAGATTCAATAGAACTAAATGTAACCTACACTCTTCTTTATATATGTTCAAATGGTTAAGTTCCCATGGAGTCCTGTTAGTTATTATAATACCGTTTGGGAGCCAACCTCACCACTGAGAGCGTTCACTACCCTCTAATTATCTCCATTTATACAAAACAATTTTTGTTGTGTTTTTCTGAATACACCAACACAGGCTGTGCTGTTCCTATTGTTGGAAATGTTTTGGTAATTGCAGATTTTTAAATGGCTGGATTCTGTTTTTCTGAACTGAATATTAAACATTTCTACAGGATGTCACAGGGTGTTGTTATCCAAACTGTCACTGTTATGTAAAACATTCTTTTAACTCTCAAAATGAATGCGTCTCCCCCCCCCCCCCTCACTTTCTCTCTTCTTCTGTTTTTGTCTCTCTCATCCTTCCTCCTGTCTCAGGCGTAATGCGGTAGACGCATTTCGTGTGAACGTGATCCATGCCCGGCAGCAGGTTCGATCCCCGGTGACAAACATCGCCCGTACAAGCTTTTTTCACGTCAAGCGCTCCAACATCTGGTTGGCGGCGGTCACCAAGCAGAATGTCAATGCTGCCATGGTGTTCGAGTTCCTCTACAAGATGTGTGACGTCATGACAGCCTACTTTGGCAAGATCAGCGAGGAGAACATCAAGAACAACTTTGTGCTCATCTACGAGCTCTTGGATGGTACGAGAAGATATTAGTTGTTTCTGTGTGAACTCGGTATCATTTTCCAAAATATACTGAGATAAATCGGACAACTGAGCAGCTCTGGAGCGTTTAGAGTCAGAACCAGATTATTGGGTTTTAATGGTGTACCTGAATTCAACTCATATTTCGATCTAAACACATTTTCCACTGACGTCCACGCTTAAGATGGAACACTCAACTTCAGTTTGACGTCGTACTGCTGAGTTTAATGTTTACAAATTGTTCAAAAGTGGTAAATCTTAGAAATGCTAAAAAGACAACACTTTTCCATTTTTTTCATCAAAAAAAAAAAAAAAAAAAAAGATTCTGAGAACCCAGACAGACATCGGGTCCTCTTTCAAGTTGAAAAGATCTTACATGATAACCCTTTAGCAACTGCCTGACAACAGCTGCCTTTAGTATTCCATCATTTGCTAGCTTAAAGTAGTGTTTTAATGTTGAGGGTTACAAGATATGATAGTACAGGCTTTAAATAAGTATCATATACAATACAACTGCAAACATTTGGGCGTATTACATGCTAACTTTCTAGCTTCTGGCAGCTAAGTCAGAACAGTTAATGTTACTGTTCAGCGTAATCCTAGCGAACACTACCCATTTCTAGTGAACTTCAATTGGGAAGTGGTTACCTCTTGACAAGCATTAACGAATGTGTAATAAAATATGTTGCTTGACCTTGAATTACAGCTGGTTGTTCCTCCAGATGTTATCAATCAGTTGTATTTTAAATTGATGATCAATTGAGAAACGGTGAAATAATAATAATTTTTCTACAACTTCAAACACGTCTGTTCAACCTGAGTGTGAAGTCAGACTGAAAGGGGCAGCAGTGTGGACATTTGTGTTTCAGAGCATGGTGATCCCAGCTGAAGTTTGTGTTTGTCCCCACAGTTGAAGGGTTATTGTTGTCCCGTCTTATCTCTTACCAACAGTCATCTGTTTGTGTTCATACAGAGATCCTGGACTTTGGTTACCCCCAGAACTCAGAGACCGGAGCTCTGAAGACTTTCATCACCCAGCAGGGCATTAAGGGACAGGTCAGTGAGACAAGTTTGCTCTCAAATCCAGAGATTAAAGGAATCCCACTAAGATGCCAGTTAATCAGGAACACTTAGCTAACACCCTCACTAACTGCCCTCATGGAGGATGTAATGTTAATTTTGGCGCTGTAGCTTGAAGTGGCATTGAATGTATCATGTAATTCATAGAACCCACGTATACCAGTGAGGGTTGACTACAAAAACAAACGCCTCTCATTGCAACACAGTTCCTCAAAGCAGATTCATGGTGTATAGTAATTTTATTAGATTGGGGTCTAATCTCTTTCTAATTCGTTTGTGTATCACAATCCATCAGATTTATTACTAGCAGCCGATAAGTACTCTCAACGTTTCATTACACTTGTAGTGCTGCAATAAATAACTATGTTATATTTGATTATTTTTATACTGACAGTGACTGCAAGTGACACTATGCTATTCAAAATAATCATTGTCCAAGTTCTTTTGATCTATGAATCATGCAGGAAAATGTAAATGCTGGATTTGCAGTCATTATTATCTCTGAGATTGTGAGGGGAAAGCCCTTCACCTAATTGGCACCTGCCTGCTGTATTTAGTAAATAAATGTGTATTTGTGTGAATACCTAAAAAATGCTTGGAAATAACATCCTTTTTTTTTTTCATTTTCCTCTGTTGTTTCCTCCAACTTCGATTTGTTCCCTTCAAACTCCAGCACCAGGTAATAAACAGTTCCTATCTTGAAAAAAGGCATTTCATCTGTCTATGGAGCCCTGTCATATTTGTTTCGCTCCCTCCCTGTAGTGCTAATGATCTCCTTTTCATAGCTTTCTTTCTCTCGTCAGTCTGTCAGCCCCCTCCCTTTGTCAGTAGTGATACAGTTTCTCTGCCTGTCCTGCAGACAAAAGAGGAGCAGTCTCAGATCACCAGCCAGGTGACGGGGCAGATCGGCTGGCGCCGAGAGGGCATCAAGTATCGACGCAATGAGCTTTTCCTGGACGTACTGGAGAGTGTGAACCTGCTCATGTCGCCTCAAGGTCTGTTTTAAGTGGCCGCACAAACTGGGTGGGGGGTTTTCTGACATGCATGATTTATGGAAACTGTTTCACTCTGAACAATAAGTAGTTGTAACAATAAGACAGTAGTTCATTTCTGAAGGGGTTGTGTTAATGTGTAGATCGATTATAGTTATCATTTAAGAATAATGCAAAGCTTTTATTTTACCACATGCATTGAGTAAATTCTCATGAAAAGAGAAAGTGTTGTTGAGTTTATAGAATTGTTAAAATAATGATATACATATATTATGGTTATATTTTACATCCATCCATTTTCCATTTTGGTGTCACGGGGGAGATGGAGGGGCAAGAGGTGGGCTACACCCTGGACTGGTCGCCAGTCAATCACAGGATATTATACATATCAGATAAAGGCAATATAAGAGTTTCTTATGATTGCTGTTTTGTTTATTTTACGTTTGCCTAATTCAAACTTCCATTCTGCTCCTTTTAAACACCACAAGACAAAATAATAAATAAAATAAGGGTAATATATATTCTGGTCAATTTTAGACTCTTGAGTCACTTTTTTTTGTCCTCTCCTCTCCAGGCCAGGTCCTGAGCGCTCACGTGTCGGGCCGAGTAGTGATGAAGAGCTACCTGAGCGGGATGCCTGAGTGCAAGTTTGGCATGAACGACAAGATTGTCATCGACAAGCAGGGCAAGGGAGGAGCGTCTGATGATGCAGGGAAGAGGTGAGGAGGGTCTGCTGACCACAAACCTATTATCTGAAATCAGCCGTATTCTAATGAGGGAGTCT